>NW_025317375.1:0-189203 GCF_018873765.1 Telopea speciosissima
GGTTGCAATTTTTTAAAAAGTGTCCTTATCTCTTATTAGACGTGTGGAAGCGATGTTGGGGATTGAGACCTTCGAATCGATACCTATTTTGACATATGTTCATTTTTGGGTTAAACCAGACCGGCTAGGTCGTATTGGGTTATTTGGGGGCATTTCTGCACTTTTTTGCGTTTGGGATTTTCTAGAAAGTCTCCTTATCTCTTATTGGACGTGTGGATGCGATGTTGAGGGTCTTCACCTTCGAATCCATACCCATTTCGACATATGTTCAGTTTCAATTTAAACCAGACCGGGTGGGTCGTTTGGACTTATTTTGGGGCATTTCTGTACTTTTTTGTGTTTGGGATTTTCTAAAAAGTGTCATTATCTCTTATTAGACGTATGGATGCGATGTTGAGGGCTGTGACCTTCGAATCGATACCTATTTTGACATATATTCATTTTTGGTTTAAACCAGACCTAGTGGATCGTTTGGGGTTATTTAGGGCATTTCTGTTGTTTTTTGGCTTTGCGATTTTTGAAAATGTGTCCTTATCTCTTATTAGACGCGTGGATGCGATGTTGGGGGTTGTGACCTTCAAATCGATACCTATTTCGACATATGTTCATTTTCAGTTTAAACTCGACCGGGTGGATCATTTGGGGTTATTTGGGGGCATTTCTGTACTTTTTTGCGTCTGGGATTTTCTAAAAAGTGTCCTTAACTCTTATTAGACGTGTGGATGCGATGTTGAGGGTCGTGACCTTCGAATCAATACCCATTTTGACATATGTTCATTTTCGGTTTAAACTAGACCGGGTGGGTCGTTTGGGCTTATTTGGGGGCAATTTAGTATTTTTTTGGGTTTGGGTTTTCTAAAAAGTGCCCTTATCTCTTATTAGACATGTGGATGCGATGTTGAGGGTTGTGACCTTTGAATCGATACCTATTTTGACATATGTTCATTTTCGGTTTAAACCAGACGGGGTGGGTCGTTTGGAGTTATTTAGGGGCATTTTTGTACTTTTTTGAGTTTGGGATTTTCTAAAAAGTGCCCTTATCCCTTATTAGACATGTGGATGCGATGTTGAGGGTCGTGACCTTCGAATCGATACCCGTTTCGACATATGTTCATTTTCGGTTTAAACCAGACCGCGTTGGTCATTTGGTGTTATTTGGGGGCATTTCTGTATTTTTTTACGTTTGTGATTTTCTAAAAAGTGTCCTTATCTCTTATTAGACGTGTGGATGCGATGTTGAGGGTTGTGACCTTCGAATCGATACCTATTTCGACATATGTTCATTTTCGACTTAAACCAGACCTGGTGGGTTGTTTGAGGTAATTTGGGGCATTTTTGTACTTTTTTGGGTTTGGGTTTTTCTAAAAAGTGCCCTTATCTCTTATTAGGCGTGTGGATGCGATGTTGAGGGTTGGGACCTTCGAATCGATACCCATTTCGACATATGTTTATTTTTGGTCTAAACCAGACCAGGTGGGACGTTTGGGGTTATTTGGGGGCATTTCCGTACCTTTTTTCTTGGGATTTTCTAAAAAGTGTCATTATCTTTTATTAGATGTGTGGATGCGATGTTGATGGTCGTGACCTTCGAATCGATACCTGTTTTGACATATGTTCATTTTCGGTTTAAACCAGACCGGGTGGGTCGTTTGGGGTTATTTGGGGGCATTTCTGTACTTTTTTGGGTTTGAGATTTTCTAAAAAGTGTCCTTATCTCTTATTGGACTTGTGATGCGATGTTGAGGGTTGTGACCTTCGAATCGATACCAATTTTGACATATGTTCATTTTCAGTTTAAACCAGTTTGAGTGGGTCGTTCGGGATTATTTGGGGGCATTTCTGTACTTTTTTGGGTTTGAGGTTTTCTAAAAAGTGTCTTTATCTCTTATTAGACGTGTGGATGCAATGTTGAGGGTTGTGTTCTTCGAATCGATACCCATTTCAATATATGTTCATTTTCGGTTTAAAATAGATCGGGTGGGTTGTTTGAGGTCATTTGGGGGCATCTCTGTACTTTTTTACTTTTGGGATTTTCTAAAAACTGCCCTTTTCTCTTATTAGACATTTGGATTCGATGTTGAGGATCTTGACCCTCGAATCGATACCCATTTTGACATATGTTCATTTTTGGTTTAACCAAGACCGGATGGGTCGTTTGGAGTTATTTGGGGGCATTTCTGTACTTTTTTACGTTTGAGATTTTCAAAAAAGTGTCCTTACCTCTTATTAGATGTGTGGATACGATGTTGAGGGTTGTGACCTTAGAATCGATACCCATTTCGACATATGTTCATTTTTTGGTTAAACTAGACCGGGTTGGTCGTTTGGGCTTATTTTGGGGCATTTCAATACTTTTTTGGGTTTGGGATTTTCTAAAAAGTGTCCTTATCCCTTATTAGACGTGTGGATGCGATGTTGAGGGTTGTGACCTTTGAATCGATACCTATTTTGACATATGTTCATTTTCGATTTAAACCAGACCGGGTGGGTCGTTTGGGTTTATTTGGGGGCAATTCTGTACTTTTTTGCATTTGGGATTTTTTTAAAAGTGTCCTTATCTCTTATTAGATGTGTGGATGCGATGTTAAGGGTCGTGACCTTCGAATCGATACCCATTTCGACACATGTTCATTTTCGATTTAAACCAGACCGGGTGGGTCGTTTGGGCTTATTTTGGGGCATTTCTGTACTTTTATGGGTTTGGGATTTTTTTAAAAGTGACCTTATCTCTTATTATACGTGTGGATGCGTTGGGGGTTGTGACCTTCGAATCGATACATATTTTGACATATGTTCATTTTCGGTTTAAACCAGACCGGGTGGGTCATTTGGGGTTATTTGGGGGCAATTCTGTACTTTTTTGCTTTTGAGATTTTCTAAAAAGAGTCCTTATCTCTTATTAGACGTGTGGATGCGATGTTGAGGGTTGTGACCTTCGAATCGGTACCAATTTTGACATATGTTCATTTTTTGTTTAAACCAGACCGGGTGGGTCGTTTGGGGTTATTTGGGGGTATTTCTGTATTTTTTGGGTTTGAAATTTTTTAAAAAGTGTCCTTATCTCTTATTAAACGTGTGGATACAATGTTGAGGGTTGCGACCTTCGAATCGATACCCATTTTGGCATATGTTCATTTTCGGTTTAAAGTAGACCAGGTGGGTCATTTGAGGTTATTTCGGGGCATTTCTATACTTTTTTACGTTTGAGATTTTCTAAAAAGTGCCCTTATCTCTTATTAGACCTGTGGATGTGATGCTGAGGATCTCGACCTTCGAATCGATACCCATTTCAACATATGTTCATTTTCGTTTAAACCAAACCGGGTGGGTCGTTTGGAGTTATTTGGGGTCATTTCTGTACTTTTTTGGGTTTGCGATTTTTTAAAAAGTGTCCTTATCCCTTATTAGACGTGTGGATGCGATGTTGGGGGTTGTGACCTTCAAATCGATACCTATTTTGACATATGTTCGTTTTCGGTTTAAACCAGACCGAGTGGGTCGTTTGGGGTTATTTTGGGGCATTTCTGTACTTTTTTTGATTTGGGACTTTCTAAAAAGTGTCGTTATCTCTTATTAGACATGTGGATACGATGTTGAGGATCGTGACCATCAAATCGATACCTATTTCAACATATCTTTTTTTTCGATTTAAACCCAGCCGGGTGGGTCGTTTGGGGTTATTTGGGGGCATTTCTGTACTTTTTTGGTTTGTGATTTTTAGAAAAGTGTCCATATCTCTTATTAGACGTGTGGATTCGGTGTTGAGGATCGTGACCTTCGAATCGATACCCATTTCGACATATGTTCATTTTCGGTATAAGCCAGACCGCGTTGGTCGTTTGGTGTTATTTGGGGGTAATTCTGTACTTTTTTGCGTTTCGGATTTTTTAAAAAGTGTCCTTATCTCTTATTAGAAGTGTGGCTGCGATGTTGAGGGTTGTGACCTTCGAATTAATACCTTTTTTGTTTTTTTCTTCGAAAGGTATCGAATCGATACCAATTTCGACATATGTTCATTTTCGATCTAAACCAGACCAGGTGGGTCGTTTGGGGTTATTTGGGGGCATTTTTGTACTTTTTTGGGTTTGAGATTTTCTAAAAAGTGTCATTATCTCTTATTAGAAGTGTGGATACGATGTTGAGGGTCGTGACCTTTGAATCGATACTCAATTCGACATATGTTCATCTTCGATTTAAACCAGACCGGGTGGGTCATTTCGGGTTATTTGGGTGCATTTCCATACTTTTTTACGTTTGGGATTTTCTATAAAGTGTCCTTTTCTCTTATTAGATGGGTGGATCCGATGTTGTGGGTCGTGACCTTCAGTACGATACCAATTTCAACATATGTTCAATTTCGATTTAAGCCTGACCGCGTGGGTCGTTTGGTGTTATTTGGGATCATTTCTGTACTTTTTTGCATTTTGGATTTTCTAAAAAGAGTCTTTATCCCTTATTAGACGTGTGGATGCGATGTTGAGGGTTCCAACCTTCGAATCGGTACCAATTTTGACATATGTTCATATTTGGTTTAAACCAGACCGGGCGGGTCGTTTGGGGTTGTTTGGTGGCAATTCAATACTTTTTACCTTTTGGGATTTTCTAAAAAGAGTCCTTATCTCCTATTAGACGTGTGGATACGATGTTGAGGGTTGTGACCTTCGAATCGATATCAATTTTGACATATATTCATTTTTTGTTTAAAACAAACTGGGCGGGTCGTTTGGGGTTTTTTGGGGGCAGTTCTGTACTTTTCTACGTTTGGGATTTACTAAAAAGTGCCCTTATCTCTTGTTGGACATGTGGTTGCGATGTTGAGCATCGTGACCTGTGAATCGATACCCATTTTGACATATGTTAATTTTCGATTTAAACCAGACCGGGAGTGTCGTTTGAAGTTATTTGGGGGCATTTCTTTACTTTTTTGGGTTTACGATTTTCTAAAAAGTGTCCTTATCCCTTATTAGATGTGTGGATGCGATGTTCGGGGTTGTGACCTTCGAATCGATACCTATTTCAACATATGTTCATTTTCGGTTTAAACCAGAACGGGTGAGTCGTTTGGGGTTATTTGGGGGCATTTCTGTACTTTTTCCAGTTTGGGACTTTGTAAAAAGTGTCGTTATCTCTTATTAGACATGTGGATGCGATGTTGAGGGTCATGACCTTCGAATCGATACCTATTTCGACATATGTTTTTTTCCAGTTTAAACCAGGCCGGGTGGGTCGTTTGGGGTTATTTGGGGGCATTTCTGTACTTTTTTGGATTTGTGATCATTAAAAAGTGTCCATATTTGTTATTAGACGTGTGGATGCAGTGATGTGGATCGTGACCTTCGAATCGATACCCATTTCGACATATGTTCATTTGCGGTATAAACTAGACTGCGTTGGTTGTTTGGTGTTATTTGGGGGTAATTCTAGACTTTTTCGCTTTTGGGATTTTCTAAAAAATGTCCTTATCTTTTATTAGACGTGTGGATGCGATGTTAAGGGTTGTGACCTTTGAATCGATACCTTTTTTGTTTTTTTCTTCGATTGGTATTGAATCGATACCTATTTTGGCATATGATTATTTTTGGCCTAAACCAGACCAGGTGGGTCGTTTGGGATAATTTCGGGGCATTTCTGTACTTTTTAAGGTTTGGGAATTTCTAAAAAGTGTCATTATATCTTATTAGACATGTGGATGTGATGTTGAGGGTCGTGACCTTCGACCCAATACCAATTTCGACATATGTTCAATTTCGATTTAAACCAGACCGCATGGGTAGTTTGGTGTTATTTGGGGGCAACTCTGTACTTTTTTGCATTTGGGATTTTCTAAAAACTGTCCTTATCTCTTATTAGACGTGTGGAGGCAATGTTGAGGGTCGTGTCCTTCGAATCGATACCTATTTCGACATATGTTAATTTTCGATTTAAACCAAACCGGGTGTGTTGTTTGGGGTTAGTTGGGGGCACTTCTGTACTTTTCTCGGTTGACGAATATCTAACAAGTGTCCTTATCTCTTATTAGACGCGTGGATGCGATGTTGAGGGTTGTGACCTTCGAATCGATATCTATTTCGACATATGTTCATTTTCGGTTTAAACCAGACCGGGTGGGCCGTTTGGGGTTATTTGGGGATATTTCTGTACTTTTTTCAGTTTGGGACTTTCTAAGAGGTGTCGTTATCTCTTATTAGACATGTGGATGCGATGTTGAGGGTCGTGACCTTCGAATCGATACCTATTTTGTCATGTGTTTTTTTCCGATTTAAACCAGGTCAGGTGGGTCGTTTGGGGTTATTTGGGGGCATTTCTGTACTTTTTTGGGTTTGTGATTTTCTAAAAAGTGTCCATATATCTTATTAGACATGTGGATGCGGTGTTGAGGATCGTGACGTTTGAATCGATGCCCATTTCGACATATGTTCATTTTCGGTTCAAACCCGACCGGGTGGGTCGTTTGGAGTTATTTGCGCTCATTTCTGTACTTTTTTTGGGGTTGCGATTTTCTAAAAAGTGTCCATATCTCTTATTAGACGTATGATGCGATGTTGAGGGTCAGGACCTTCGAATCAATACCCAATTCGACATATGTCCATTTTTGGTTTAAACCAAACCGGATGGATCGTTTCGGGTTATTTGGGGGCATTTATGTACTTTTTTGCGTTTGGGAATTTCCAAAAAGTGTCCTCTTCTGTTATTAGACGTGTGGATGCGATGTTGAGGGTAGTGACCTTCAAATCGATATCCATTTTGACATATGTTCACTTTCAGTTTAAACCAGACCGCGTGAGTCGTTTAGTGTTATTTGGGGGCAATTCTGTACTTTTTGGCATTTGGGAATTTCTAAAAAGAGTCCTTATCTCTTATTAGACATGTGGAGGCGATGTTGAGGGTCGTGACCTTCGAATCGATACCTATTTCAACGTTGGTTCATTTTTTGTTTAAACTAGACCGGGTGGGTCTTTTGGGGTTATTTGGGGGCGTTTCTGTATTTTTTTTGGTTTTGCAATTTTCTAAAAATTATCCTTATCGCTTATTAGACGTACGGATGCGATGTTTTGGGTTGTGACCTTCGAATCGATACCTATTTCGACATAAGTTCATTTTTCATCTAAACCAGATAAGGTGGGTTGTTTGGGGTTACTTGGGGGCATTTCTATACTCTTTTGGGTTTGGGATTTTCTGAAAAGTGTCCTTATCCCTTATTAGACGTGTGGATGTGATGTTGAGGGCCGTGACCTTCGAATCGATACCCATTTCGACATATGTTCATTTTTGGTTTAAAGCTGACTGGGTGGGTCGTTTGAGGTTAGTTGGGGGCATTTCTGTACTTTTTTAGATTTGCAATTTTCTAAAAAGTGTCCTTATCTCTTATTAGACGTGTGGATGCGATGTTGAGGGTTGTGACCTTCGAATCGATACCTATTTCGACCTATGTTCATTTTCGGTTTAAACCAGACCAAGTGGGTCGTTTGGGGTTATTTGGGGGCATTTCTGTACTTTTTTGAGTTTGTGATTTTCTAAAAAGTGTCCATATCTATTTTTAGACATGTGGATGCGATGTTGTGGATAGTGACCTTCGCATCGATACCCATTTCAACATATGTTCATTTTTTGTTTAAACCAGACCGGGTGGGTTGTTTGGAGTTATTTGGGGGCATTTCTGAACTTTTTTGGGTTTACGATTTTTTAAAAAGTGTCCTTATCTCTTATTAGACGTCTGGATGCGATGTTGGGGGTTGTGACTTTTGAATCGAGGCCTATTTCGACATTTGTTCATCTTCGATTTAAACCAGACCGGGTGGGTCGATTGGGGTTATTTGAGGGCATTTTTATACTTTTTTACGTTTGGCATTTCTATATCTTATTAGATGTGTTGATGCGATGTTGAGGGTCGTGACCTTTGAATCGATACCCATTTCGACATATGTTCATTTTTGGTGTAAACCAGACCGGGTGGGTCGTTTGGGCATATTTCGGGGTATTTTTGTACTTTTATGGGTTTGGGATTTTCTAAAAAGTGTCCTTATCTCTGATTAGACATAGATGCGATGTTGAGGGTTGTGACCTTCGAATCGATACCTATTTCGACATATGTTCATTTTCGGTTTAAACTAGATCGGGTGGGTCGTTTGCGGCTATTTGGGGCATTTCTGTACTTTTTTGGGTTTGGGATTTTTTTAAAAGTGTCCTTATCTCTAATTAGACGTGTGGATGTGATGTTGGGGGTTGTGACCTTCGAATCGATACCTATTTCGACATATGTTCATTTTCAATTTAAACAAGATCGGGTGGGTCATTTGGGGTTATTTGGGGGCATTTCTGTACTTTTTTGTATTTGGGATTTTCTAAAAAGTGTCCTTATCTCTTATTAGACGTGTGGATGCGATGTTGAGGGTCGTGACCTTCGAATCGATGCCCATTTCGACATATGTTCATTTTCGATTTAAACCAGACCGCGTTGGTCTTTTGGTGTAATTTGGGGGCATTTCTGTACTTTTTTGAGTTTGGGATTTCTAAAAAGTGTCATTATCTGTTATTAGACATGTGGATGTGATGTTGAAGGTTGTGACCTTCGAATCGATACCTATTTCGACATATGTTCTTTGTCGGTTTAAACCAGACCTGGTGGATCGTTTGGGGTTATTTGGGGGAATTTCTGTACATTTTTTTGCTTGGGATTTTCTAAAAAGTGTCCTTATCTCTTATTAGACATGTGGATGCGATATTGAGGGTTGTGACCTTCGAATCGATACCCATTTTGACATTTGTTCATTTTCGGTTTAAACCAGATCGGGTGATTCGTTTAAGGTAATTTGTGGGCATTTCTGTACCTTTTTGGGTTTGGGATTTTCTACAAAGTGTCATTATCTCTTATTCGACGTGTGGATGGGATGTTGAGGGTTGTGACCTTCGAATCGATACCCATTTCGACATATGTTCAGTTTTTGTTTAAAGCAGACCGGGTTGGTCGTTTGGGGTTATTTGGGGGCATTTCTATACTTTTTTACGTTTGGGATTTTCTAAAAAGTTCTCTTATCTCTTATTGGACTTGTGGATGCGATGTTGAGGATCGTGACCTTCGAATTGATACCCATTTCGACATATGTTCATTTTTGGTTTAAACCAGATTGGGTGGGTCGTTTGGGGTTCTTTGGGGGCATTTCTGTACATGTTTGGGTTTGCGATTTTTTAAAAAGTATCCTTATCTCTTATTAGACGGGTGGATACGATGTTGGGGGTTGTGACTTTCGAAACGATACCTATTTCGACATATGTTCGTTTTCGATTTAAACCAGACCAAGTGATTTATTTGGGGTTATTTGGGGGCATTATTGTACTCTTTTGCATTTGGGATTTTTTAAACAGTGTCCTTATCTCTTATTAGATGTGTGGATGCGATGTTGAGGGTTGTGACCTACGAATCGATACCCATTTCGACATATGTTCATTTTCGATTTAAACCTGACCGGGTGGGTCCTTTGGAGTTATTTGGGGGCATTTTTGTACTTTTTTGGGTTTGCAATTTTTTAAAACGTGTCATTATCTCTTATTAGACGTGTGGATGCGATGTTGGGGGTTGTGACCTTCGAATCGATACCTATTTCGACATATGTTCTTTTTCGGTTTAAACCAGACCGGGTGGGTCGTTGGGGGTTATTTGGGGGCATTTCTGTACTTTTTCCCGTTTGGGATTATCTAAAAAGTGTCCTTATCTCTTATTAGATGGGTGGATGCGATGTTGAGGGTCGTGACCTTCGAATCGATACCCATTTTGACATATGTTCATTTTGGTTTAAACAAGATCGGGTGGGTCGTTTGGGCTTGTTTTGGGGCATTTCTGTACTTTTTTGGGTTTGAGATTTTCTAAAATGTGTACTTATCTCTTATTGGACTCATGGATGCGATGTTGAGGGTTGTGACCTTCGAATCGATACCTATTTCCACATATGTTTATTTTCGGTTTAAACCAAATCGGGTGGGTCGTTTGGCGTTATTTGGGGGCATTTCTATACTTTTTTGCGTTTGGGATTTTCTAAAAAGTGTCCTTAGCACTTATTAGATGTGTGGATGCGAT
Organism: Telopea speciosissima; assembly: GCF_018873765.1. NCBI lineage: Eukaryota > Viridiplantae > Streptophyta > Magnoliopsida > Proteales > Proteaceae > Telopea > Telopea speciosissima. The sequence continues at coordinate 10,073 of NW_025317375.1, forward strand.
GTTGAGGGTCGTGACCTTCGAATCGATACCCATTTTGACATATGTTCATTTTTGGTTTAAACCTGACCGTGTGGGTTGTTTGGGGTTATTTGGGGACATTTCTGTACTTTTTTACGTTTGGGATTTTAAAAAAAGTTCCATTATCTCTTATTAGATAAGTGGATGCGAAGGTGAGGATCATGACCTTCGAATCGATACCCATTTTGACAAATGTTCATTTCCGGTTTAAACCAGACCGGGTGGCTCGTTTACGATTCTTTGGGGGCATTTCTGTACATTTTGGGGTTTGCGACTTTTTAAAACCTATCCTTATCTCTTATTAGACGTGTGGATGCGATGTTGGGGGTTGTGTGACCTTCGAATCGATACCTATTTCGACATATGTTCGTTTTTGTTTTAAACCAGACTGGGTGGTTTGTTTGGGGTTATTTGGGGGCATTTCTATACTCTTTTGCTTTTGGGATTTTTTAAACAGTGTCCTTATCTCTTATTAGACGTGTGGATACGATGTTGAGGGTCATGACCTTCGTATCGACACCCATTTTGACATTTGTTCATTTTCGGTTTATACCAGACCGGGTGGGTCGTTTGGGGTTATTTGGGGGCATTCCTGTACTTTTTTACGTATGGGATTTTGCTAAAAAGTGTCCTTATCTCATATTAGACGTGTGGATGCGATGTTGGGGGTTGACACCTTCGAAACGATACCTATTTTGAAATATGTTTATTTCCGGTTTAAACCAGACAGGGTGGGTCATTTAGGGTTATTTCGGGGCATTTCTGTACTTTTTTGCGTTTGGGATTTTCTAAAAAGTGTCATTATCTCTTATTAGACATGTGGATGCGATGTTGAGGGTCGTGACCTTCGAATCGAAACCCATATCGACATATGTTCATTTTCGATTTAAACAAGATCGCGTTGGTCGTTTTGTGTTCTTTGGGGGCAATTTTGTACTTTTTTGCGGTTGGGATTTTCTAAAAAGTGTACTTATTTCTTATTGGACGTGTGGATGCGATGTTGGGGGTTGTGACCTTCGCCTCGGTACCTATTTCGACATATGTTCATTTTCGATTTAAACCAAATCGGGTGGGTCGTTTGGAGTTATTTGGGGGCATTTCTATACTTTTTTGCATTTGAGATTTTCTAAAAAGTGTACTTATCTCTTATTAGAAGTGTGGATGCGATGTTGAGGGTCGGGACCTTCGAATCGATACCCATTTCGACATATGTTCATTTTTTATTTAAAGTAGACCTGGTGGGTCGTTGGTGGTTATTTGGGGGTATTTTTGTACTTTTTTACGTTTGGGATTTTCTAAATAGTACCCTTATCTCTTATTAGACATGTGGATGCGATGTTGAGGATCCTGACCTTCGAATCGATACCCATTTCGACATATATTCATTTTCGGTTTAAACCAGATCGAGTGGATCGTTTGGGGTTCTTTTGGGGCATTTCTATACATATTTGGGTTTGCAATTTTTTAAAAAGTATCCTTATCTCTTATTAGACGTGTTGATGCGATGTTGGGGGTTGTGACCCTCGAATCGATACCTATTTTGACCTATGTTCATTCTTGGTTTAAACCAGACCGGGTGGTTTGTTAGGGGTTATTTGGGGGCATTTGGGATTTTTTAAACAGTGTCCTTATCTCTTATTAGACGTGTGGTTATGATGCTGAGGGTCGTGACCTTCGAATCGATACTCATTTCAACATATGTTCATTTTCGATTTAAACCAGACCGGGTGGGTCGTTTGGGGTTATTTGAGGGCATTTCTGTACTTTTCTGGGTTTGGGATTTTCTATAAAGTGTCCTTATCTCTTATTAGAGGTGTGGATGCGATGTTGAGGGTTGTAACCTTCGAATCGATTCCCATTTCGACATATGTTCATTTTCAGTTTAAAGCAGACCGGGTGGGTCGTTTGGGGTTATTTGGGGGCATTTCTGTACTTTTTTATGTTTGGGATTTTCAAAAAGTGCCCTTATCTCTTATTAGACTTGTGGATGCGATGTTGAGGATCTTGACCTTCGAATCGATACCCATTTCGACATATGTTCATTTTGGGTTTAAAGCAGACCGGATGCGTCGTTTGGGGTTATTTGGGGGCATTTCTATACTTTTTTACATTTGGGATTTTCTAAAAGGTGCCCTTATCTCTTATTAGACATGTGGATGCGATGTTGAGGATCGTGACCTTCGAATCAACACCCATTTCGACATATATTCATTTTTTATTTAAACCAGACCGGGTGGGTCGTTTGGAGTTATTTGGGGGCATTTCTGTACTTTTTTGGGTTTGCGATTTTTTTAAAAGTGTTTTTATCTCTTATTAGACGTGTGGATGCGATATTCGAGGTTGTGACCTTCGAAATGATACCTATTTCGACATATGTTCATTTTCGGTTTAAACCAGATCGGGTGGGTCATTTGGTGTTATTTGGGGGCATTTCTGTACTTTTTTGAGTTTGGGGTTTTCTAAAATGTGTCCTAGTCTCTTATTAGACGTGTGGATGGGATGTTGAGGGTCGTGACCTTCGAATCGATACCCATTTTGATATATATTCATTTTCGGTTTAAACCAGACCGCGTTGATCGTTTGGTTTTATTTGGGGGCAATTTTGTACTTTTTTGCGTTTAGGATTTTCTAAAAAGTGTCCTTATCTCTTATTAGACGTGTGCATGCGATGTTGAGGGTTGTAACCTACAAATCGATACCTATATTAACATATGTTCATTTTCAGTCTAAACCAGACCGGGTGGGTCGTTTAGGGTTATTTGGGGGCATTTTTGTACCTTTTTTATTTGGGATATTCTAAAAAGTGTCCTTATCTCTTATTAGACATGTGGATGCGATGTTGAGGGTTGTGACCTTCGAATTGATACCTATTTCGACATATGTTCATTTTCTATTTAAACCAAATCGGGTGGGTCGTTTGGGGTTATTTGGGGGCATTTCAGTACTTTTTTGGGTTTGGGATTTTCTAAAAAATGTCCTTATCTCTTATTAAACATGTGGATGCGATGTTGAGGGTTGTGACCTTCGAATTGATACCCATTTGGACATATGTTCATTTTCGGTTTAAACCAGACCGGGTGGGTCGTTTGGAGTTATTTGGGGGCATTTCTGTACTTTTTTACGTTTGGGATTTTCTAAAAAGTGCCCTTATCTCTTTTAGACGTGTGCAAGCGATGTTGAGGTTTGTAAACTACGAATCGATTCTTATTTTAACATATGTTTATTTTTGGTCTAAACCAGACCGGGTTGGTCGTTTGGGGTTATTTGGGGGCATTTCTGTATTTTTTTTTGTTTGGGATTTTCTAAAAAGTGTCCTTATCTCTTATTAGACGTGTGAATGCGATGTTGAGGGTTATGACCTTCGAATCGATACCTATTTCTTTGAGGGCATTTCTGTACTATTTTGGGTTTGGGATTTTCTAAAAAGTGTCATTATCTCTTATTAGACGTGTGGATGCGATGTTGGGGGTTGTGACCTTCGAATCGATACCCATTTCGACATATGTTCATTTGCGGTTTAAAGCAGACCGGGTGGGTCGTTTGGGTTATTTGGGGTCATTTCTGTACTTTTTTGCGTTTGGGATTTTCTTAAAAGTGCCCTTATCTCTTATTAGACGTGTGGCTGCGATGTTGATGAACATGACCTTTGTATCGATACCCATTTCGATATATGTTCATTTTTAGTTTAAACCAGACCGGGTGGGTTGTTTGGAGTTATTTGGGGGCATTTCTGTACTTTTTTGGGTTTTCGATTTTTTAAGAAGTGTCCCTATCTCTTATTGGACGTGCGGATGCGATGTTGAGGGTCGTGACCTTCGAATCGATACCCTTTTCGACATATGTTCATTTTCGGTTTAAAGCACTCCGGGTGGATCGTTTGGGGTTATTTGGGGATATTTTTGTTCATTTTTACGGTTGGGGTTTTCTAAAATGTGCCCTTATCTCCTATTCGACGTATGGATGCGATGTTGAGGGTTGTGACCTTCGAATCGATACCTATTTCGACAAATGTTCATTTTCGGTTTAAAGCAGGTCGGGTGGGTCATTTGGGGTTATTTGGGGGCATTTCTGTACTTTTTTGGGTTTGGGATTTTCCAAAAGGTGTCCTTATCTCTTATTGGATGTGCGGATGTGATGTTGAGGGTTGTGACCTACGAATCGATACCTATTTCGACATGTGTTCATTTTCTGTTTAAACCAGACAGGGTGGGTCGTATGGTGTTATTTGGAGGCATTTTTGTACTTTTTTGAGTTTGGGATTTTCTAAAAAGTCTCATTATCTCTTATTACACATGTGGATACGATGTTGAGGGTTGTGACCTTCGAATCGATACCCATTTCGACATATGTTCATTTTCGGTTTAAACCAGACCAGGTGGATCGTTTGGAATTATTTGGGGGCATTTCTGTACTTTTTTGGGTTTGCTATTGTCTAAAAAGTGTCATTATCTCTTGTTAGACCTGCGGATGGGATTTTGGGGGTTGTGACCTTCGAATCGATACCTATTTCGACATATGTTCATTTTCGATTTAAACCAAACCGGGTGGTTCGCTTGGGGTTATTTGGGTGCATTTCTGTACTTTTTTGCTTTTGGAAATTTCCAAAAAGTGTCCTTATCTCTTATTAGATGTGTGGGAGCGATGTTGAGGGTCGTGACCTTCGAATCGGTACCCATTTTGACATATGTTCATTTTCAGTTTAAACAAGACCGGGTCGGTTGTTTGGGCTTATTTTGGGGGCATTTCTTTAATTTTTTGGGTTTGGCATTTTCTAAAAAGTGTCCTTATCTCTTATCAGACGTGTGGATGCGATGTTGAGGGTTGTGACCTTCGAATCGATACCTATTTCGACATATGTTCTTTTTCGATTTAAACCTAACCGGGTAAGTCGATTGGGGTTATTTGGGGGCATTTCTGTACTTTTTTGGGTTTGAAATTTTCTAAAAAGCATCCTTATACTTTATTAGACATGTGGATGCAATGTTGAGGGCTGTGACCTTCGAATCGATACCCAATTTGACATATGTTCATTTTCGATTTAAAGCAGACCGGGTGGGTCGTTTGGGGTTATTTGGGGGCATTTCTAAACTTTTTTACGTTTGCGATTTTCTAAAAAGTGCCCTTATCTCTTATTAGACGTGTGGATGCGATGTTGAGCATCGTGACCTTTGAATTGATACCCATTTCGATATATGTTCATTTTCGGTTTAAACCATACCGGGTGGGTCGTTTGGAGTTATGGGGGGCATTTCTGTACTTTTTTGGGTTTGCGAGTCATTAAAAAGTGTCATTGTCTCTTATTAGACGTGTGGATGCGATGTTGGGGGTGGTGACCTTCGAATCAATACCCATTTCGACATATGTTCATTTTTTATTTAAACCAGACCGGGTGGGTCCTTTGGGGTTATTAGGGGGCATTTTTGTACTTTTATGCGTTTGAGATTTTTTTAAAAGTGTCCTTATCTCTTATTAGACGTGTGGATGCGATGTTGAGGATCGTGACCTTCGAATCAATACCCATTTCGACATAGGTTCATTTTCGGTTTAAACAAGACCAGGTGGGACGTTTGGGCTTATTTTGGGGCATTTCTGTACTTTTTTGCTTTTAAGATTTTCTAAAACGTGTCTTTATCTCTTATTAGACGTGTGGATGCCATGTTGTGGATCATGACCTTCGAATCGATACCCATTTCGACATAGGTTCATTTTCGGTTTAAAAAAGATCGGGTGTGTCGTTTGGGCTTATTTTGGGGCATTTATGTACTTTTTTGGGTTTACGATTTTCTAAAAAGTGTCCCTATCTCGTATTAGACGTGTGGATGCGATGTTGAGGGTTGTGACCATTGAATCGATACCTATTTTGACAAATGTGCATTTTCGATTTAAACAATACCGGGTGGGTCGTTTGGGGTTATTTGGGGCATTTATGTTCGTTTTTGGGTTTGGGATTTTCTAAAAAGTGTCTTTATCTCTTATCAGACGTGTGGATGCAAGGTTGAGGGTTGTGACCTTCGAATCGATACCTATTTCGACATATGTTCATTTTCGATTTAAACCAAACCGGGTGGGTCGTTTGGGGTTATTTAGGGGCATTTCTATACTTTTTTGGGTTTGGGATTTTCTAAAAAGTGTCATTATCTCTTATTAGACGTGTGGATGCGATGTTGAGGGTTGTGACCTTCGAATCGATACCCATTTTGATATATGTTCATTTTCCGTGTAAAGCAGACCGGGTGGGTCGTTTGGGGTTATTTGCGGGCATTTCTGTACTTTTTAACTTTTTGGATTTTTTAAAAAGTGCCCTTATCTCTTGTTAGACATGTGGATGCGATGTTGAGGATCGTAAGCTTCGATTTGATACCCATTTCGACATATGTTCATTTTCGATTTAAACTTGACCGGGTGGGTCGTTTGGGCTTATTTTGGGGCAATTCTGTACTTTATTGGGTTTGGGATTTTTTTTTAAAGTGTCCTTATCTCTTATTGGATGTGTGGATGCAATGTTGAGTGTTGTGACATTCGAATCGATACCTATTTTGACATATGTTCATTTTCAATTTAAACCAAACCGGGTGGGTCGTTCAGGGGCTATTTGGGGCATTTTTGTACTCTTTTGAGTTTGGCATTTTCGAAAAATTGTCCTTATCTCTTATTAGACGTGTGGATGCGATGTTAAGGGTCGTGACCTTTGAATCAATATCCATTTTGACATATGTTCATTTTCAGTTTAAACCAAACCGCGTTGGTCGTTCGGTGTTATTTGGGGGCAATTCTATAATTTTTTACGTTTGGGATTTTCTAAAAAGTGAACTTATCCCTTATTAGACGTGTGGATACGATGTTGTGGGTTGTGACCTTCGAATCGATGGCTATTTCGACATATGTTCATTTTTGGTTTAAACGAGACCGGGTGAGTCGTTTGGAGTTATTTGGGGGCATTCCTATACTTTTTAACGTTTGGGATTTTCTAAAAAGTGTCCTTATCACTTATTAGACGTGTGGATACGATGTTGAGGGTTGTGACCTTCGAATCAATACCCAAATGACATTTGTTCATTTTCGGTTTAAACCAAACTGGGTGGGTCGTTTGGGGTTATTTGGGGGCATTTATGTACTTTTTTACGTTTGGGATTTTCAAAAAAGTGCCTTTATCTCTTATTAGACGTGTGGCTCCGATGTTGAGGATTGTGACCTTCGAATCGATACCCATTTTGACATATGTTCCTTTTCGGTTTAAACCAGACCGCGTTGGTCATTTGGTGTTATATGGGGGTAATTCTGTACTTTTTTGCGTTTTGGATTTTCTAAAAAGTGTCCTTATATATTATTAGACGTACGAATGTGATGTTGAGGGTTGTGACCTTTGAATCGATACTAGTTTTTTTTGTTTTTCGATTGGTATCGAATCGATACCTATTCCGACATGTTCATTTTCGGTTTAAACCAGACCGGGTGGGTCGTTTTGGGTTATTTGGGGGCACTTCTGTACTATTTTTGGTTTGCAATTTTCTAACAAGTGTCCTTATCTCTTATTAGACGTGTGGATGCGAAGTTGAGGGTTGTGACCTTCGAATCGATACCTATTTCGACATATATTCATTTTCGGTCTAAATAAGACCGGGTGGGTCGTTTGGGGTTATTTGGGGGGCATTTCTGTAGTTTTTTTCGTTTTAGATTTTCTAGAAAGCGCCCTTATCTCTTATTAGACGTGTGGATGCACTGTTGAGGATCGTAAGCTTTGAATCAATACCCATTACGACATATGTTCATTTTCGGTTTAAACCAAACCAAGTGGGTCATTTGGAGTTATTCGGGGGCATTTCTATATTTTTTTGGGTTTGCGATTTTTTAAAAAGTGTCCTTATCTCTTGTTAGACGCGTGGATTCGATATTGGGGGTTGTGACCTTCGAATTGATACCTATTTCGACATATGTTCATTTTCGGTCTAAATAAGACCGGGTGGGTCGTTTGGGGTTATTTGGGGGGCATTTCTGTAGTTTTTTACGTTTTAGATTTTCCAGAAACTGCCCTTATCTTTTATTAGACGTGTGGATGCAATGTTGAGGATCGTAAGCTTCGAATCAATACCCATTACGACATATGTTCATTTTTGGTTTAAACCAATCCAAGTGGGTCATTTGGAGTTATACGGGGGCATTTCTATATTTTTTTGGGTTTGCGATTTTTTAAAAAGTGTCGTTATCTCTTGTTAGACGCGTGGATGCGATGTTGGGGGTTGTGACCTTTGAATCGATACCTATTTCGACATATGTTCATTTTCGGTTTAAACCAAACCAGGTGGTTCGTTTGGGATTATTTGGGGGCATTTCTGTACTTTTTTGCTTTTGGGAATTTCTAAAAAGTGTCCTTATCTCTTATTAGAATTGTGGATGTGATGTTGAGGGTCGTGACCTTCGAATCCATAACCATTTCGACATATGTTCATTTTCGATTTAAACATGACCGGGTGGGTCGTTTGGGCTTATATTGGGGCATTTCTGTGCTTTTTTGGGTTTGGGATTTTCTAAAAGGTGTCCGTATCTCTTATTAGACATGTGGATGCGATGTTGAGGGTTGTGACCTTCAAATCGATTCCTATTTTTACATATGGTAATTTTCGGTTGAAAACTGACCGGGTAAGTCGACTGGGGTTATTTTGGGGTATTTTTGTACTTTTTTGGTTTGGGATTTTCTAAAAAGTGTCCTTATCCCTTATTAGAAGTGTGGATGCGATGTTGAGGGCTGTGACCTTCGAATCGATACCCAATTCCACATTTGTTCATTTTTGGTTTAAAGTAGACAGGGTGGGTCGTTTAGGGTTATTTGGGGGGCATTTCTGTACTTTTTTACTTTTGGGATTTTCTAAAATGTGCCCTTATCGCTTATTAGACGTGTGGATGCGATTTTGAGGATCGTGACTTTCGAATCAATATCCATTTCAACATATATTTATTTTCGGTTTAAAGCAGACTGTGTGGGTCGTTTGGCGTTATTTGGGGGCATTTTTGGACTATTTTACATTTGGGATTTTCTAAAAAGTGCCCTAATCTCTTATTAGGCATGTGGATGCGATGTTGAGGATCATGACCTTCGAATCGATACCAATTTCAACATATGTTCATTTTCGATTTAAACCATACCGGGTGGGTCGTTTGGAGTTATTTGGGGGCATTTCTGTACTTTTTTGGGTTTACGAGTCATTAAAAAGTGTCCTTGTCTCTTATTAGACTTGTGGATGCGATGTTGGGGGTTGTGACCTTCGAATCGATACCCATTTCGACATATGTTCATTTTTTATTTAAACCAGAGCGGGTGGGTCGTTTGGGGTTATTAGAGGGCATTTTTGTACTTTTATGCGTTTGAGATTTTCTAAAAAGTGTCCTTATCTCTTATTAGACGTGTGGATGCGATGTTGAGGATCGTGACCTTTGAATCGATACCCATTTCGACATAGGTTCATTTTCGGTTTAAACACGACCAGGTGGGACGTTTGGGCTTATTTTGGGGCATTTTCGTACTTTTTTGCTTTTAAGATTTTCTAAAAAGTGTCTTTATCTCTTATTAGACGTGTGGATGCAATGTTGTGGATCATGACCTTCGAATCGATACCCATTTCGACATAGGTTCATTTTCGGTTGAAACAAGATCGAGTGGGTCGTTTGGGCTTATTTTGGGGCATTTCTGTACTTTTTTGGGTTTAGGATTTTCTTAAAAGTGTCCTTATTTCTTATTAGATGTGTGGATGCGATATTGAGGGTTGTGACCATTGAATCGATACCAATTTTGATATATGTTCATTTTTTATTTAAACCAGGCCGGGTGGGTCATTTGGGGTTATTAGGGGGCATTTCTGTACCTTTTTGGGTTTGGGATTTTCTAAAAAGTGTCATTATCTCTTATTAGACGTGTGGATGCAATGTTGAGGGTTTTGACCTTTGAATCGATACCTATTTCGACATATATTCATTTTCAATTTAAACCAAACTGGGTGGGTCGTTTGGGGTTATTTGGGGCATTTTTGTCCTCTTTTGAGTTTGGACTTTTTTAAAAAGTGCCATTATCTTTTATTAGACGTGTGGATGCGATGTTGGGGGTTGTGACCTTCGAATCGATGTCTATTTTGACATATGTTCATTTTCGCTTTAAACCAGATCGGGTGGGTCATTTGGGGTTATTTGGGGACATTTCTGTACTTTTTTACGTTTGACAATTTGCAAAAAGTGTCCTTATCTCTTATTAGACGTGTGGATGCGATGTTGAGGGTCGTGACCTTCGAATCGATATCCATTTTGACACTTGTTCATTTTCGGTTTAAACGTATGGGATTTTCTAAAAAGTGCCCTTATCTCTTATTAGACGTGTGCATGCAATGTTGACGGTTGTGACCTTCGAATCGATACCAATTTTGACATATGTTCATTTTTGGTCTAAACCAGATCGGGTGGGTCGTTTGGGTTTAATTGGGGGCATTTCTATACTTTTTTAGGTTTGGGATTTTCTAAAAAGTATCATTATCTCTTATTAGACGTGTGGATGCGATGTTGAGGGTTGTGACCTTCGAATCGATACCCATTTCGACATATGTTCATTTTCGGTGTAAAGCAGACCAGGTGGGTAGTTTGGGGTTATTTGGGGGCATTTTTATTCTTTTTTACTTTTTGGATTTTCTAAAAAGCGCCCTTATCTCTTATTAGACATGTGGATGCAATGTTGACGGTTGTGACCTTCGAATCGATACCAATTTCGACATATGTTCATTTTTGGTTTAAACCAGATCGGGTGGGTCGTTTGGGTTTAATTGGGGGCATTTCTATACTTTTTTTGGTTTGCAATTTTCTAACAAGTGTCCTTATCTCTTATTAGACGTGTGGATGCGATGTTGAGGGTTGTGACCTTCGACTCGATACCCATTTTGACATATGTTCATTTTCGATTTAAACCAGATCAGGTGGGTCGTTTGGAGTTAATTGAGGGCATTTCTGTACTATTTTGGGTTTGCGGTTTTTTAAAATGTGTCATTATCTCTTGTTAGACGTGTGGATACGATGTTGGGGGTTGTGACCTCCGAATCGATATCTATTTGGTCAGATGTTCATTTTTGGTTTAAACCAAACCGGGTGGTTCGTTTAGGGTTATTTGGGGGCATTTCTGTATTTTTTTGCTTTTGGGATTTTCTAAAAAGGGACCTTATCTTTTATTAGATGTGTGGATGCGATGTTGAGGGTCGTGACCTTCGAATCGATGCCCATCTCGACATATGTTCATTTTCGACTTAAACATGACCGGGTGAGTCATTTGGGCTTATTTTGGGGCATTTCTGTACTTTATTTGGTTTGGGTTTTTCTAAAAAGTGTCCTTATCTCTTATTAGACGTGTGGATGCAATGTTTAGGGTTGTGACCATTGAATCGATACCTATTTTGACATATGTTCATTTTCGATTTAAACCAGACCGGGTGGGTTGTTTGGAGTTATTTTGGGGCATTTCTGTACTTTTTTGGGTTTGGGATTTTCTTAAAAGTGTCATTATCTCTTATTAGACGTGAGGATGCGATGTTGGCGGTTGTGACCTTCGAAACGATACCTATTTCAACCTATATTCATTTTCGGTTTAAATCAGACCGGGTGGGTCATTTAGGGGCATTTCTGTACTTTTTTACGTTTGGGATGTTCTAAAACGTGTCATTATCTCTTATTAGACGTTTGGATGCGATGTTGAGGGTCGTTACCTTCGAATCGATACCCATTTCGACATATGTTCATTTTCGGTTTAGACCAGACAGCGTTGGTCGTTTGGTGTTATTTGGGGGAATTTTGTACTTTTTTGTGTTTGGGATTTTCTAAAAAGTGTCCTTTCTCTTATTAGACGTGTGGATGTGATGTTGAGGGTTGTGACCTTCGAATCGATACCTATTTCGACATATGTTCATTTTCGGTCTAAACCAGACCGGGTGGGTCGTTTGGGATTATTTGGGAGCCTTTCTGAACATTTTTTTGTTTGGGAGTTTCTAAAAAGTGTCCTTATCTCTTATTAGACATGTGGATGCGATGTTGAGGGTTGTGACCTTTGAATCGAGACCAATTTCGATATATGTTCATTTTCGGTTTAAACCATACCGGGTAAGTCATTTGGAGTTATTTGGGGGCATTTCTGTACTTTTTTGGGTTTGGGATTTTTTTAAAATTGTCCTTATCTCTTATTAGACGTGAGGATGCGATGTTGGTGGTTGTGACCTTCGAAACGATACCTATTTCGACATATATTCATTTTCGATTTAGACCAGACCGGGTGGGTCATTTGGGTTTAATTGGGGGCATTTCTATACTTTTTTGGGTTTGGGATTTTCTAAAAAGTGTCATTATCTTTTATTAGACGTGTGGATGCGATGTTGAGGGTTGTGACCTTCGAATCGAAACCCATTTCGACATATGTTCATTTTCGGTGTAAAGCAGACCGGGTGGGTCGTTTGGGGTTATTTGGGGGCATTTTTATACATTTTTACGTTTTGGATTTTCTAAAAAGCGCCCTTATCTCTTATTAGACATGTGGATACGACGTTGAGGATAGTAAGCTTCAAATCGATACCCATTTCGACATATGTTCATTTTCGATTTAAATCAGATCAGGTGGGTCGTTTGGAGTTATTTGGAAGCGATGTTGGGGGTTTTGACCTCCGAATCGATACCTATTTCGTCTGATGTTCATTTTTTGTTTAAACCAAACCGGGTGGTTCGTTTGGGGTTATTTGGGGGCATTTACGTACTTTTTTGCTTTTGGGATTTTCTAAAAAGAGACCTTATCTTTTATTAGATGTGTGGATGCGATGTTGAGGGTCGTGACCTTCGATCGATGCCCATTTTGACATATGTTCATTTTCGGTTTAAACAAGACCGGGTGGGTCATTTGGGCTTATTTTGGGGCATTTCTGTACTTTATTGGGTTTGGGCTTTTCTAAAAAGTGTCCTTATCTCTTATTAGACGTGTGGATGCAATGTTTCGGGTTGTGACCATTGAATCGATACCTATTTTGACATATGTTCATTTTCGATTTAAACCAGACAGGGTGGGTCGTTTGGGGCTGTTTGGGGGCATTTCTGTACTTTTTTGGGTTTGGGATTTTTAAAAAGTGTCATTATCTCTTATTAAACGTGAGGATGCGATGTTGGTGGTTGTGACCTTCGAAACGATACCTATTTTGACATATATTCATTTTCGATTTAGATCCGATCGGGTGGATCATTTGGGGTTATTTGGGGGCATTTCTGTACTTTTTTACGTTTGGGATGTTCTAAAAAGTGTCATTATCTCTTAATAGACATTTGGATGCGATGTTGAGGGTCATCACCGTCGAATCGATACCCATTTCGACATATGTTCATTTTTGGTTTAGACCAGTCCGCGTTGGTCGTTTGGTGTTATTTGGGGGAATTCTGTACTTTTTTGTGTTTGGGATTTTCTAAAAAGTGTCCTTTCTCTTATTAGACGTGTGGATGCGATGTTGAGGGTTGTGACCTTCGAATCGATACCAATTTCGACATATGTTCATTTTGGGTCTAAACTAGATCGGGTGGGTTGTTTGGGATTATTTGGGGGCCTTTCTGAATTTTTTTTTGTTTGGGATTTTCTAAAAAGTGTCCTTATCTCTTATTAGACGTGTGGATGCGATGTTGAGGGTTGTGGCCTTCAAATCGAGACCTATTTCGACATATGTTCATTTTCGGTTTAAACTAGACCGGGTAAGTCATTTGGGGGCATTTCTGTACTTTTTTGGGTTTGGGATTTTCTAAAAAGTGCCCTTATTAGTTATTAGACATGTGGATACGAGGTTGAGGGCTGTGACCTTCGAATCAAAACCCAATTCGACATATGTTCATTTTCTGTTTACAGCAGACAAGGTGGGTCGTTTGGGGTTATTTGGGGGGCATTTCTAAACTTTTTTACGTTTGGGATTTTTAAAAAAGTGCCCTTATCTCTTATTAGATGTGTGGATACGATGTTGAGGATCGTGACCTTCGAATCGATACCCATTTTGACATTTGTTCATTTTCGGTTTAAAGCAGACCAGGTGGGTCGTTTGGGGTTATTTGGGGGCAGTTCGGGACTATTTTACATTTGGGAACTTCTAAAAAGTGCCCTTATCTCTTATTAGACATGTGGAGCGATGTTGAGAATCGTGACCTTCGGATCGTTACCCATTTCGACATATGATCATTTTCGATTTAAACCAGACCGGATGGGTCGTTTGGGCTTATTTTGGGGCATTTCTGTACTTTTTTGGGTTTGGGATTTTCTAAAACGTGTCCTTATTTCTTATTAGACGTGTGGATGCGATGTTGAGCGTTATGACCATTGAATCGATACCTATTTTGACATATGTTCATTTTCGGTTTAAACCAGACCGGGTGGGTCGTTTGGGATTATTTAGGGGTATTTCGGTACTTTTTTGGGTATGGGATTTTCTAAAAAGTGTCCTTATCTCTTATTTGACGTGTGGATGCAATGTTGAGGGTTGTGACCATCGAATCGATACGTATTTTGACATATGTTCATTTTCGGTTTAAACCAAACTGGGTGGGTCTTTTGGGGTTATTTGGGGCATTTTTGTACTCTTTTGAGTTTGGGATTTTGTAAAAAGTGCCCTTATCTCTTATTAGACGTGTGGATGCAATGTTGGGGGTTGTGACTTTCGAATCGATACCTATTTCGACTTATGTTCATTTTCGGTTTAAACCAGACCGGGTGGGTCATTTGGGGTTATTTGAGGGCATTTTCATACTTTTTTGCATTTGGCCATTTACAAAAAGTGTCCTTATCTCTTTTTAGACGTGTGGATGCGTTGTTGTGGGTCATGACCTTCGAATCGATATCCATTTTGACATTTGTTCATTTTCGGTTTAAACCAGACCGGGTGGGTCGTTTCGGGTTATTTGGGGGCATTCCTGTACTTTTTTACGTTTGGGAATTTCTAAAAAGTGCCCTTATCTCTTATTAGACGTGTGGATGCGATGTTGAGGGTTGTGACCTTCGAATCGATACCAATTTCGACATATGTTCATTTTTTGTCTAAACCAGATCGGGTGGGATGTTTGGGTTTATTTGGGGGCATTTCTATACTTTTTTGGGTTTTAGATTTTCTAAAAAGTGTTATTATCTCTTATTAGACGTGTGGATGCGATGTTGAGGGTTGTGACCTTCGAATCGATACCCATTTCAACATATGTTCATTTTCGGTCTAAAGCAGACCGGGTGGATCGTTTGGGGTTATTTGGGGGCATTTCTGTACCTTTTTACGTTTTGGATTTTCTAAAAAGCGCCCTTATCTCTTATTAGACCTGTGGATGCGATGTTGAGGATAGTAAGCTTCAAATCGATACCCATATTAACATATGTTCGTTTTCGGTTTAAACCAGACCGGGTGGGTCTTTTGGAGTTATTTGGCGGCATTTCTGTACTTTTTTGGGTTTGTGATTTTTTAAACAGTGTCCTTATCTCTTGTTAGACGTGTGGATGCGATGTTGGGGGTTATGACCTCCTAATCGATATGTATTTCGTCAGATGTTCATTTTTGGTTTAAACCAAACCGGGTGGTTCGTTTGGGGTCATTTGGAGGCATTTCAGTGCTTTTTTGCTTTTGGGATTTTCTAAAAAGGGTCCTTATCTTTTATTAGATGTGTGGATGCGATGTTGAGGGTCGTGACCTTTGAATCGATACCGATTTTGACATATTTTTTTTTCGATTTAAACCAGATCGAGTGGGTCGTTTAGAGTTATTTGGGGGCATTTCTGTACTTTTTTGGGTTTACGATTTTTTAAAAAGTGTCCTTATCCCTTGTTAGAAGTGTGGATGCGATGTTGGGGGTTGTGACCTCCGAATCGATACCTATTTCGTCTGATGTTCATTTTTGGTTTAAACCACACCGGGTGATTCGTTTGGGGTTATTTGGGGGCATTTTTGTACTTTTTTACGTTTAGCAATTTGTAAAAAGTGTCATTATCTCTTATTAGACACGTGGATGCGATGTTGAGGGTCGTGACCTTCAAAATGATATACACTTTGACATTTGTTCATTTTCGGTTTAAACCAGACTGAGTGAGTCGTTTGGGGTTATTTGGGGGCATTCCTGTACTTTTTTACGTATGGGATTTTCTAGAAAGTGCCCTTATCTCTTATTAGACGTGTGCATGCGATGTTGACGGGTATGACCTTCGAATCGATACCAATTTCGACATATGTTCATTTTTGCTCTAAACCAGACTGGGTGGGTTGTTTGGGTTTATTTGGGGGCATTTCTATAGTTTTTTGGGTTTGGGATTTTCTAAAAAGTGTCATTATCTCTTATTAGACGTGTGGATGCGATGTTGAGGGTTGTGACCTTCGAATCGATACCCATTTCGACATAAGTTCGTTTTCGGTGTAAAGCAGACCGGGTGGGTCGTTTGGGGTTATTTGGGGCCATTTCTGTACTTTTTTACGTTTTGGATTTTCTAAAAAGCGCCCTTATCTCTTGTTAGACATGTGGAAGCGATGTTGAGGGTAGTAAGCTTCAAATCGATACCCATTTCGACATATGTTCATTTTCGGTTTAAACCAGACCGGGTGGGTCTTTTTGAGTTATTTGGCGGCATTTCTGTACTTTTTTGGGTTTGTGATTTGTTTAAAAGTGTCCTTATCTCTTGTTAGACGTGTGGATACGATGTTGGGGGTTGTGACCTCCGAATCAATACGTATTTTGACAGATGTTCATTTTTGGTTTAAACCAAACTGGGTGGTTCGTTTGGGGTCATTTGGAGGCATTTCAGTGCTTTTTTGCTTTTGGGATTTTCTAAAAAGGGTTCTTATCTTTTATTAGATGTGTGGATGCGATGTTGAGGGTCGTGACCTTCGAATCGATATCCATTTCGACATATGTTCATTTTCGGTTTAAACAAGACCGGGTGGGTCGTTTGGGCTTATTTTGGGGCATTTCTATTCTTTATTGGGTTTGGGATTTTCTAAAAAGTGTCCTTATCTCTTATTAGACGTGTGGATGCGATGTTTAGGGTTGTGACCATTGAATCGATACCTATTTTGACATATGTTCATTTTTTGTTTAAACCAGACCGGGTTGGTCGTTTTGGGTTATTTGGGGGCATTTTTGTACTTTTTTGGGTATGGGACTTTTTAAAAAGTGTCCATATCTCTTATTAGACGTATGCGATGTCGGTGGTTGTGACCTTCGAAACGTTACCTATTTTGACATATATTCATTTTCGGTTTAAACCAGACCGGGTGGGTCATTTGGGGTTATTTGGGGGTATTTCTGTACTTTTTTACGTTTGGGATTTTTTTTAAAGTGTCATTATCTCTTATTAGACGTTTGGATGCGATGTTGAGGGTCGTCACCTTCGAATCGATACCCATTTCGACATATGTTCATTTTCGGTTTAAACCAGACCGCGTTGGTCGTTTGGTGTTATTTGGGGGAATTCTGTCTTTTTTTGTGTTTGGGATTTTCTAAAAAGTGTCATTTCTCTTAATAGACGTGTGGATGCGATGTTGAGGGTTGTGACCTTCGAATAGATACCTATTTCGTCTGATGTTCATTTTTGGTTTAAACCAAACCGGGTGGTTCGTTTGGGGTTAGTTGGGGGCATTTCTGTACTTTTTTGCTTTTGGGATTTTCTAAAATGGGTCCTTATGTTTTATTAGATGTGTGGATGCAATGTTGAGGGTCGTGACCTTCGAATCGATACCCATTTCGACATATGTTCATTTTCGCTTTAAACAAGACTGGGAGGGTCGTTTGGGCTTATTTTGGGGCATTTCTATACTTTATTGGGTTTGGGTTTTCCTAAAAAGTGTCTTTATCTCTTATTAGACGTGTGGATGCGATGTTTAGGGTTGTGACCATTGAATCGATACCTATTTTGACATATGTTCATTTTTTGTTTAAACCAGACCGGGTGGGTCATTTGGGGTTATTTGGGGGCATTTCTGTACTTTTTTGGGTTTGGGATTTTTTTTAAAGTGTCCTTATCTCTTATTGGACATGAGGATGCGATGTTGGTGGTTGTGACCTTCGTAACGATACCTATTTCGACAAATATTCATTTTCGGTTTAGACCAGACTGGGTGGGTCATTTGGGATTATTTGGGGGTATTTTTGTACTTTTTTACGTTTGGGATGTTCTAAAAAGTGTCATTATCTCTTATTAGACGTTTGGATGTGATGTTGAGGGTCGTCACCTTCGAATCGATACCCATTTCAACATATGTTCATTTTCGGTTTACAACAGACAAGGTGGGTCGTTTGGGGTTATTTGGGGGGCATTTCTGTACTTTTTAGACGTGTGGATGTGATGTTGAGGATCATGACCTTCGAATCGATACCCATTTTCACATATGTTCATTTTCGGTTTAAAACAGATCGGGTGGGTCGTTTGGGGTTATTTGGGGGCATTTCGGGACTATTTTACATTTGGGAGTTTCTAAAAAGTGCCCTTATCTCTTATTAGACATGTGGATGCGATGTTGAGGATCATGACCTTCGAATCGTTACCCATTTCGACATATGTTCATTTTCTGTTTAAACCAGATCGGGCGGGTCGTTTGGGCCTATTTTGGGGCATTTTTGTACTTTTTTGGGTTTGAAATTTTCTAAAAAGTGTCCTTATTTCTTATTAGACGTGTGGATGCGATGTTGAGCGTTGTGACCATTGAATTGATACCTATTTTGACATATGTTCATTTTCGGTTTAAACCAGACCGGGTGGATCGTTCGGGGTTATTTGGGGGCATTTCTGTACTCTTTTGGGTTTGGGATTTTCTAAAAAGTGTCCTTATCTTTTATTTGACGTGTGGATGCAATGTTGAGGGTTGTGACCTTCGAATCGATACTTATTTCGATATATGTTCATTTTTTGTTTAAACCAAACTGGGTGGGTCGTTTGGGGTTATTTGGGGCATTTTTGTACTCTTTTGAGTTTGGGATTTTTTAAAAAGTGCCCTTATCTCTTATTAGACGTGTGGATACGATGTTGGGGGTTGTGACCTTCGAATCGATACCTATTTCGACTTATGTTCATTTTTTGTTTAAACCAGACCGGGTGGGTCATTTGGAGTTATTTGGGGGTATTTCTGTACTTTTTTCCATTTGGCAATTTACAAAAAGTGTCCTTATCCCTTTTTAGACGTGTGGATGCGATGTTGAGGGTCGTGACCTTCGAATCGATATCCATTTTGACATTTGTTCATTTTTGGTTTAAACCAGACTGGGTGGGTCGTTTGGGGTTATTTGGGGGCATTCCTGTACTTTTTTACGTTTGGGATTTTCTACAAATTGTCCTTATCTTTTACTAGACGTGTGGATGCGATGTTGAGCGTTGTGACCTTTGAATCCATACCAATTTCGACATATGTTCATTTTTTGTCTAAACCAGGCCGGGTGGGACGTTTGGGTTTATTTGGAGGCATTTCTATACATTTTTGGGGTTGAGATTTTCTAAACAGTGTCATTATCTCATATTAGACGTGTGAATGCGAATTTGAGGGTTGTGACCTTCGAATCGATACCCATTTCGACATATGTTCGTTTTCGGTGTAAAGCAGACCGGGTGGGTCATTTGGGGTTGTTTGGGGGCATTTCTGTACTTTTTTACGTTTTGGATTTTCTAAAAAGCGTCCTTATCTCTTATTAGACATGTGGATGCGATGTTGAGGATTGTAAGCTTCAAATCTATACCCATTTTGACATATGTTCATTTTTTGTTTAAACCAGACCGGGTGGGTCATTTAGAGTTATTTGGGGGCATTTCTGTACTTTTTTGGGTTTGCGATTTTTTAAAAAGTGTCCTTATCTCTTGTTAGACGTGTGGATGCGATGTTGGGGGTTGTGACCTCCGAATCGATACCTATTTCGTCAGATGTTCATTTTTGGTTTAAACCAAACCGGGTGGTTTGTTTGGGGTTATTTGGGTGCATTTCTGTACTTTTTTATGTTTGGCAATTTGCAAAAAGTGTCCTTATCTCTTATTAGACGTGAATGCAATGTTGAGGGTCGTGACCTTTGAAATGATCTCCATTTTGACATTTGTTCATGTTCGGTTTAAACCAGACCGGGTGAGTCGTTTGGGGTTATTTGGTGGCGTTCCTGTACTTTTTTATGTATGGGATTTTCTAAAAAGTGCCCTTATCTCTTATTAGATGTGTGCATGCGATGTTGACGGTTGTGACCTTCAAATTGATACCAATTTTGACATATGTTCATTTTTTGTCTAAACCAGACTGGGTGGGTCGTTTCGATTTATTTGGGGGAATTTCTAAACTTTTTTGGCTTTGGGATTTTCTAAAAAGTGTCATTATCTTTTATTAAACGTGTGGATGCGATGTTGAGAGTTGTGACCTTCGAATCGATACCCATTTCGACATATGGCCATTTTCGGTGTAAAGTAGA
Organism: Telopea speciosissima; assembly: GCF_018873765.1. NCBI lineage: Eukaryota > Viridiplantae > Streptophyta > Magnoliopsida > Proteales > Proteaceae > Telopea > Telopea speciosissima. The sequence goes on from NW_025317375.1 coordinate 30,524, forward strand.
CCGGGTGGGTCGTTTGGGATTATTTGGGGGCATTTCTATACTTTTTTACGTTTTGGATTTTCTAAAAAGCATCCTTATCTCTTATTAGACATGTGGATGCGATGTTGAGGATAGTAAGCTTCAAATCGATACCCATTTCGATATATGTTCATTTTCAGTTTAAACCAGACTGGGTGGGTCGTTTGGAGTTATTTGGGGGCATTTCTGTACTTTTTTGGGTTTGCAATTTTTTAAAAAGTGTCATTATCTCTTGTTAGACGTGTGGATGTGATGTTGGGGGTTGTGACCTCCGAATCGATACCTATTTTGTCAGATGTTCATTTTTGGTTTAAACCAAACCGGGTGGTTCGTTTGGGGTTAATTGGAGGCATTTCAGTACTTTTTCCTTTTGGAATTTTCTAAAATGGGTCTTTATCTTTTATTAGATGTGTGGATGCGATGTTGAGGGTCGTGACCTTCGAATGGATACCCATTTCGACATATGTTCATTTTCGGTTTAAACAAGACCGGGTGGGTCATTTGGGCTTATTTTGGGGTATTATTTTACTTTATTGGGTTTGGGTTTTTCTAAAAAGTGCCCTTATCTCTTATTAGACGTGTGGATGCGATGTTTAGGGTTGTGACCATTGAATCGATACCTATTTTGACATATGTTCATTTTTTGTTTAAACCAGACTGGGTTGGTCGTTTGGGGTTATTTGGGGGCATTTCTGTACTTTTTTGGGTATGGGATTTTTTAAAAAGTGTCTTTATCTCTTATTAGACGTGAGGATGCGATGTTGGTGGTTGTGACCTTCGAAATGATACCTATTTTGACATATATTCATTTTCGATTTAAACCAGACCGGGTGGGTCATTTGGGGTCATTTGGGGCCATTTCTATACTTTTTTACGTTTGGGATATTCTAAAAAGTGTCATTATCTCTTATTAGACGTTTGGATGCGATGTTGAGGGTCGTCACCTTCGAATCGATACCCATTTTGACATATGTTCAATTTCGGTTTAGACCAGACCGCGTTGGTCGTTTGGTGTTATTTGGGGGAATTCTGTACTTTTTTGTGATTTGGATTTTCTAAAAAGTGTCCTTTCTCTTATTAGACGTGTGGATGCGATGTTGAGGGTTGTGACCTTCGAATAGATACCTATTTCGACATATGTTCATTTTGGGTCTAAACCAGACCGGATGGGTCGTTTGGGATTATTTGGGGGCCTTTCTGAACTTTTTTTTGTTTGGGATTTTCTAAAAAGTGTCATTATCTCTTATTAGACGTGTGGATGCGCGATGTTAAGGGTTGTGACCTTCGAATCGATACCTATTTTGACATATGTTCATTTTCGATTTAAACCAGACCGGGTAAGTCATTTGGGGTTATTTAGGGGCATTTTTGTACTTTTTCAGGTTTGGGATTTTCTAAAAAGTGTCCTTATCACTTATTAGACATGTGGATGCGATGTTGAGGGCTGTGACCTTCGAATCGAAACCCAATTCGACATATGTTTATTTTCGATTTACAGCAAACAAGGTGGGTCGTTTGGGGTTATTTGGGGGGCATTTCTGTACTTTTTTTACGTTAGGGATTTTGAAAAAAGTTCCCTTATCTCTTATTAGACGTGTGGAAGCGATGTTCGGGGTTGTGACCTTCGAATCGATACCTATTTCGACATATGTTCATTTTCGATTTAAACCAGACCGAGTGGGTCATTTAGGGTTATTTGGGGGCATTTTCATGTCCTTTTTTGTGTTTGGAATTTTCTAAAAATTGTCCTTATCTCTTATTAGACGTGTGGATGCGATGTTGGGGGTGTGACCTTCGAATCGATATCTATTTTGACATATGTTCATTTTCGGTTTAAACCAGACCGGGTTGGTCATTTGGGGTTATTTGGGTGTATTTCTGTACTTTTTTGCATTTGTCATTTTCTAAAAAGTGTCCTTATCCCTTATTAGACGTGTGGATGCGATGTTGAGGCTCGTGACCTTCGAATCAATACTCATTTCGACATATGTTCATTTTCGGTTTAAACCAGACCGGGTGGGTCGTTTGGGGTTATTTGGGGGCTTCCTATACTTTTTTACGTATTGGATTTTCTAAAAAGTGCCCTTATCTCTTATTAGACGTGTGGATGCGATGTTGAGGGTTGTGACCTTTGAATCGATACCCATTTCGGCATATGTTCATTTTCGATTTAAATAAGACCGGGTGGGTCGTTTGGGGTTATTTTGGGGCATTTCTGTACTTTTTCGGGTTTGGGATTTTCTAAAAAGTGTCCTCATCTCTTATTAGACGTGCGGTTGCGATGTTGAGGATCATGACCTTCGAATCGATACCCATTTCGACATATGTTCATTTTCGATTTAAACCAGACCGGGTGTGTCGTTTGGACTTATTTGGGGACATTTCTGTACTTTTTGGGGGTTGGGATTTTCTAAAAAGTCTCCTTATCTCTTATTAGACGTGTAGATGCAATGTTGAGGGTTGTGACATTCGAATCGATACCTATTTCGGCATACGTTCATTTTGGATCTAAACCAGACCGGGTGGATTGTTTGGGATTTTTTGGGGGCCTTTCTGTACTTTTTTTGGCTTAGGATTTTCTAAAAAGTGTCATTATCTCTTATGAGACGTGTGGATGCGATGTTGAGGGTTGTGACCGTCGAATCGATAACTATTTCGACATATGTTCATTTTCGGTTTAAACCAGACCGGGTAAATCGTTTGAGGTTATTTGGGGGCCTTTTTGTACTTTTTTGGGTTTGGGATTTTCCAAAAAGTGTCCTTATCACTAATTAGACATGTGGATGCGATGTTGAGGGCTGTGACCTTCGAATCGAAACCCAATTCGACATATGTTCATTTTCGGTTTAATGCAGATCGGGTTGGTCGTTTGGGGTTATTTGGGGGCATTTCTGGACTATTTTATAGTTGGGATTTTCTAAAAAGTGCCCTTATCTCTTATTAGACGTGTGGAAGCGAAGTTCGGGGTTGTGACCTTCGAATCGATACGTATTTCGACATATGTTCATTTTCGATTTAAACCAGACCGAGTGGGTCATTTAGGGTTATTTGGGGGCATTTTTGTCGTTTTTTGTGTTTGGGATTTTCTAAAAATTGTCCTTATCTCTTATTAGACGTGTGGATGCGATGTTGGGGGTGTGACCTTCGAATCGATATCTATTTTGACATATGTTCATTTTCGATTTAAACCAGACCGGGTTGGTCATTTGGGGTTATTTGGGTGTATTTCTGTACTTTTTTGCATTTGTCATTTTCTAAAAAGTGTCCTTATCCCTTATTAGACGTGTGGATGCGATGTTGAGGCTCGTGACCTTCGAATCAATACTAATTCGACATATGTTCATTTTCGGTTTAAACCAGACCGGGTGGGTCGTTTGGGGTTATTTGGGGGCTTCCTGTACTTTTTTACGTATTGGATTTTCTAAAAAGTTCCCTTATCTCTTATTAGACGTGTGGATGCGATGTTGAGGGTTGTGACCTTTGAATCGATACCCATTTCGACATATGTTCATTTTCGATTTAAATAAGACCGGGTGGGTCGTTTGGGGTTATTTTGGGCCATTTCTGTACTTTTTCAGATTTGGGATTTTCTAAAAAGTGTCCTCATCTCTTATTAGACGTGCGGATGCGATGTTGAGGATCGTGACCTTCGAATCGATACCCATTTCGACATATGTTCATTGTTTATTTAAACCAGACCGGGTGGGTCGTTTGGACTTATTTGGGGACATTTCTGTACTTTTTGGGGTTTAGGATTTTCTAAAAAGTCTCCTTATCTCTTATTAGATGTGTAGATGCAATGTTGAGGGTTGTGACATTCGAATCGATACCTATTTCGACATATGTTCATTTTCGATTTAAACCAAACCGGGTGGGTCGTTTGTGGTTATTTGGGGCATTTTTGTACTCTTTTGGGTTTGGGAGTTTTTTAAAAAGTGTCCTTATCGCTTATTGGACGTGTGGATGCGATGTTGGGGGTTGTGACCTTCGAATCGATACCTATTTTGACATATGTTCATTTTCGGTTTAAACCAGATCGGGTGGGTCATATGGGGTTATTTGGGGGTATTTCTTTACTTTTTTGCATTTGGCATTTTCTATCAAGTGTCATTATCTCTTATTAGATGTGTGGATGCGATGTTGAGGGTCGTGAGCTTCGAATCGATATCCATTTTGACATTTGTTCATTTTTGGTTTAAACCAGATCGGGTGGGTCGTTTGGAGTTATTTGGGGGCATTCTGTACTTTTTTACATATGGGGTTTTCTAAAAAGTGCCCTTATCTCTTATTAGACGTGTGGATGCGATGTTGAAGGTTGTGACCTTCGAATCAATACCAATTTTGACATATGTTCATTTTCGATCTAAGCCAGCTCGGGTGGGTTGTTTGGGTTTATTTGGGGGCATTTCTATACTTTTTTGGGTTTAGGATTTTCTAAATAGTGTCATTATCTATTATTAGAAGTGTGGATGCGATGTTGAGGGTTGTGACCTTCGAATCGATACCCATTTTGACATATGTTCGTTTTCGGTTTAATGCAGACTGGGTGGGTCATTTGGGGTTATTTGGGGGCATTTCTGTACTTTTTTACGTTTTGGATTTTCTAAAAAGGTCCCTTATCCCTTATTGGACATGTGGATGCGATGTTCAGGATCGTAAGCTTCGAATCGATACCCATTTCGACATATGCTCATTTTCAATTTAAACCAGACCGGGTGGGTTGTTTGGGGTTATTTGGGGGCATTTCTATATTTTTTTGGGTTTGGGATTCTTTTAAAAAGTGTCCTTTTCTCTTGTTAGACTTGTGGATGCGATGTTGGGGGTTGTGACCTTCGAATTGATACCTATTTCGACATATGTTCATTTTCGGTTTAAACCAGACCGCGTTGGTCGTTTAGTGTTATTTGGGGGTAATTCTTTACCTTTTTGGGTTTGCGATGTTCTAAAAAGTGTCATTATCTCTTGTTAGACACGTGGAAGCGATGTTGAGGGTCATGACCTTCGAATCGATACCCATTTCGACATATGTTCATTTTCGGTTTAAACAAGACCGGGTGGGTCATTTGGGCTTATTTTAGGGCATTTCTGTAATTTATTGGGTTTGGGTTTTTCTAAAAAGTGTCCTTATCTCTTATTAGACATGAGGATGCGATGTTGGTGGTTGTGCCCTTCGAAACGATACCTATTTTGACATATATTCATTTTCGGTTTAAACCAGACCGGGTGGGTCATTTGGGGTCATTTGGGGGCATTTCTATACTTTTTTACGTTTGGGATTTTCTAAAAAGTGTCATTATCTCTTATTAGACGTGAGGATGCGATGTTGGTGGTTGTGCCCTTCGAAACGATACCTATTTTGACATATATTCATTTTCGGTTTAAACCAGACCGTGTGGGTCATTTGGGGATATTTCTGTACTTTTTTACATTTGGAATTTTCTAAAAAGTGTCATTATCTCTTATTAGACGTTTGGATGGGATGTTGAGGGTCGTCACCTTCATATCGATACCCATTTCGACATTTGTTCATTTTCGGTTTAGACCAGACCGCGTTGGTTGTTTGGTGTTATTTGGGGGAATTCTGTGCTTTCTTGTGTCTGGGATTTTCTAAAAAGTGTCCTTTCTCTTATTAGACGTGTGGATGCGATGTTGAGGGTTGTGACCTTCGAATAGATACCTATTTCGACATATGTTCATTTTGGATCTAAACCAGACCGGGTGGGTCGTTTGGGGTTATTTGGGGGCATTTCTATACTTTTTTGGGTTTGGGATTTTTTTAAAAAGTGTCCTTTTCTCTTGTTAGACTTGTGGATGCAATGTTGGGGGTTGTGACCTTCGAATTGATACCTATTTTGACATATGTTCATTTTCGGTTTAAACCAGACCGCGTTGGTCGTTAGTGTTATTTGGGGGTAATTCTTTACTTTTTTGGGTTTGCGATGTTTTAAAAAGTGTCATTATCTCTTGTTAGACATGTGGAAGCGATGTTGAGGGTCGTGACCTTCGAATCGATACCCATTTTGACATATGTTCATTTTCAGTTTAAACAAGACCGGGTGGGTCATTTGGGCTTATTTTGGGGCATTTCTGTACTTTATTGGGTTTGGGTTTTTCTAAAAAGTGTCCTTATCTCTTATTGGACGTGAGGATGCGATGTTGGTGGTTGTGCCCTTCGAAACGATACCTGTTTTGACATATATTCATTTTCGGTTTAAACCTGACCGGGTGGGTCATTTTGGGTCATTTGGGGGCATTTCTGTACTTTTTTACGTTTGGGATTTTCTAAAAAGTGTCATTATCTCTTATTAGACGTGAGGATGCGATGTTGGTGGTTGTGCCCTTCGAAACGATACCTATTTTGACATATATTCATTTTCGGTTTAAACCAGACCGGGTGGGTCATTTGGGGTCATTTGGGGGCATTTCTGTACTTTTTTACGTTTGGGATTTTCTAAAAAGTGTCATTATCTCTTATTAGACGTTTGGATGCGATGTTGAGGGTCGTCACCTTCGAATCGATACCCATTTCGACATTTATTCATTTTCATTTTAGACCAGACCGCGTTGGTTGTTTGGTGTTATTTGGGGAATTCTGTACTTTTTTGTGTTTGGGATTTTCTAAAAATTGTCCTTTCTCTTATTAGACGTGTGGATGCGATGTTGAGGGTTGTGACCTTCGAATAGATACCTATTTCGACATATGTTCATTTTGGATCTAAACCAGACCGGGTGGGTCGTTTGGGATTATTTGGGGGCCTTTCTGAACTTTTTTTTGTTTGGGATTTTCTAAAAAGTGTCATTATCTCTTATTAGACGTGTGGATGCGATGTTAAGGGTTGTGACCTTCGAATCGATACCTATTTCAACATACGTTCATTTTCAATTTAAACCAAACCGGGTAAGTCATTTGGGGTTATTTGGGGGCATTTTTATACTTTTTTGGGTTTGGGATTTTCTAAAAAGTGTCCTTATCACTTATTAGACATGTGGATGCGATGTTGAGGGCTGTGACCTTCGAATCGAAACCCAATTCGACATATGTTCATTTTCGGTTTACAGCAGACAAGGTGGGTCATTTGGGGTTATTTGGGGGGCAGTTCTGTACTTTTTTACGTTTGGGATTTTCAAAAAAGTGCCCTTATCTCTTATTAGACGTGTGGATGCGATGTTGAGGATCGTGACCTTTGAATCGACACCCATTTTGAGATATGTTCTTTTTTGGTTTAAAGCAGACCGGGTGGGTCGTTTGGGGTTATTTGGGGGCATTTCAGGACTATTTTACATTTGGGAATTTCTAAATAGTGCCCTTATCTCTTATTAGACATGTGGATGCGATGTTGAGGATCGTGACCTTCGTATCGTTACCCATTTTGATATATGTTCATTTTTTGTTTAAACCAGACCGGGTGGGTTGTTTGGAGTTATTTTGGGGCATTTCTGTACTATTTTGGGTTTGCGATTTTTTAAAAAGTGTCCTTATCTCTTATTAGACGTGTGGATGCGATGTTTGGGGTTGTAACCTTCGAATCAATACCTATTTTGATATATGTTCATTTTCGATTTAAAGCAGACCGGGTGGGTCGTATGGAGTTATTTGGGGGCATCTCTGTACTTTTTTGCTTTTGGGATTTTCTAAAAAGGGTCCTTATCTTTTATTAGATGTGTGGATGCGATGTTGAGGGTCGTGACCTTCGAATCGATACCCATTTTGACATATGTTCATTTTCTGTTTAAACAAGATCGGGTGGGTCATTTGGGCTTATTTTCGGGCATTTCTGTACTTTATTGGGTTTGGGTTTTTCTAAAAAGTGTCCTTATCTCTTGTTGGACGTGTGGATGCGATGTTTAGGGTTGTGACCATTGAATCAATACCTATTTTGACATTTGTTCATTTTCGGTTTAAGTAAGACTGGGTGGGTCGTTTTGGGTTATTTAGGGGCATTTCTGTACTTTTATTGGCTTGGGATTTTTTAAAAAGTGTCCGGATCTCTTATTAGACGTGAGGATGCAATGTTCGGGGTTGTGACCTTCGAAACGATACCTATTTTGACATATATTCATTTTCAGCTTAAACCAGACCGGGTGGGTCATTCTGGGTTATTTGGGGGTATTTCTGTATTTTTTTACGTTTGGGATTTACTAAAAAGTGTCATTATCTCTTATTAGACGTTTGGATGCGATGTTGAGGGTCGTCACCTTTGAATCGATACCCATTTCGACATATGTTCATTTTCGGTTGAGACCAGACCGCATTGGTCGTTTGATGTTATTTGGGGGAATTCTGTACTTTTTTGTGTTTGGGATTTTCTAAAAAGTGTCCTTTCTCGTATTAGACGTGTGGTTGCGATGTTGAGGGTTGTGACCTTCAAATCGCTACCTATTTCGACATACGCTCATTTTGGATCTGAACCAGACCGGGTGGGTCGTTTGGGATTATTTGGGGGCCTTTCTGTACTTATTTTTGGTTTGGGATTTTCTAAAAAGTGTCATTATCTCTTATGAGACGTGTGGATGCTATGTTGAGGGTTGTGACCGTCGAATCGATACCTATTTCGACATATGTTAATTTTCGGTTTAAACTAGATCGGGTAAGTCGTTTGGGGTTTTTTGGGGGCATTTCTATACTTTTTTGGTTTGGATTTTTCAAAATGTGTCCTTATAACTTATTAGACGTGTGGATGCAATGTTGAGGGTTGTGACATTCGAATCGATAACTATTTCGACATTTGTTCATTTTCGATTTAAACCAAACCGGGTGGGTCGTTTGAGGTTATTTGGGGCATTTTTATACTTTTTTGGGTTTGGGATTTTCTAAAAAGTGTCCTTATCTCTTATTAGACGTGTGGATACGATGTTGGGGGTTGTGACCTTCGAATCGATACCTATTTCGACATATGTTCATTTTCGATTTAAACCAGATCGGGTAGGTCATTTGGGGTTATTTGGGGGTATTTCTGTACTTTTTTGCATTTGGCATTTTCTATAAAGTGTCATTATCTCTTATTAGACATGTGGATGCAATGTTGAGGGTCGTGAGCTTCGAATCAATATCCATTTTGATATTTGTTCATTTTTGGTTTAAACCAGACCGGGTCGGTCGTTTGGGGTTATTTGGGGGCATTCCTGTACTTTTTTACGTATGGGATTTTCTAAAAAGTGCCCTTATCTCTTATTAGACGTGTGGATGCGATGTTGAAGGTTGTGACCTTCGAACCGATACCAATTTTGACATATGTTCATTTTCGGTCTAAACCAGACCGGGTGGGTCGTTTGGGCTTATTTGGGGGTATTTCTATACTTTTTTGGGTGTAGGATTTTCTAAAAAGTGCCCCTATCTCTTATTAGACGTGTGCATATGATGTTGAGGATCATGACCTTTGAATCAATACCCATTTCAACATATGTTTATTTTCGGTTTAAAGCAGACCAGGTCAGTCGTTTGAGGTTATTTGGGGGCATTTCTGGACAATTTTACATTTGGGATTTTCTAAACAGTGCCCTTATCTCTTATTAGACATGTGGATGCGATGTTGAGGATCGTGACCTTCGAATCAATACCCATTTTGACATATGTTCATTTTCGGTTTAAACCAGACTGGGCGGGTTGTTTGGAGTTATTTTGGGGCATTTTTGTACTTTTTTGGGTTTGCGATTTTCTAAAAAGTGTCCTTAGCTCTTATTATACGTCTGGATACGATGTTGGGGGTTGTGACCTTCGAATTGATACCAATTTCGAAATATGTTTATTTTTTATTTAAACCAGACTGGGTGGGTCGTTTGGGATTATTTGGGGGCATTTCTGTCCATTTTGGTGTTTGGGATTTTCTAAAAAGTGTCCTAATCTCTTATTAGACGTGTGGATGCGATGTTGAAGGTCGTGACCTTCCAATCGATACCCATTTCGACATTTGTTCATTTTCGGTTTAAACAAGATCGGGTGGGTTGTTTGGGCTTATTTTGGGGCATTTCTGTACTTTTTTGGGTTTGGGATTTTATAAAAAGTGTCCTTATCTCTTATTAGACATGTGGATGCGATGTATAGAATTGTGACCTTTGAATCGATACTTATTTTGACATACGTTCATTTACGGTTTACATTTGGGATTTTCTAAAAAGTGTCCTTATCTCTTATTAGATGTGTGGATTCAATGTTGAGGGTTGTGTGACCTTCAAATCAATACCTATTTCGACATATGTTCATTTTTTCCTTAAACCAGATCGGGTGGGTCGTATGGGTTTATTTGGGGCATTTCTGTACTTTTTTGAGTTTGGGATTTTTTTAAAAAGTGTCCTTATCTCTTATTAGGCGTTTGGATGCGATGTTGGGGGTTGTGACCTTCGAATCGATACCTATTTCGACATATGTTCATTTTCGGTTTAAACAAGACCGGGTGGGTCATTTGGGAGCATTTCTGCACTTTTTTACGTTTGGGATTTTTTTAAAAGAGTCATTATCTCTTATTAGAAGTATGGATGTGATGTTGAGGATCGTGACCTTCGAATCAATACCCATTTCGTTATATGTTCATTTTCAGTTTAAACCAGACCGCGTTGGTCGTTTGGTGTTATTTGGGGGCAATTCTGTACTTTTTTGCATTTGGGATTTTCTAAAAAGTGCCCTTATCCCTTATTAGACGTGTGGATGCGATGTTGGGGGTTGTGACCTTCGAATCAATACCTATTTTGACATATGTTCATTTTTTATATAAACCACACTGGGTGAGTCGTTTGGGGTTATTTGGGGGTATTTCTGTACTTTTTTGGGTTTGGGATTGTCTAAAAAGTGTCCTTATCTCTTATTAGATGAGTGGATGCGATGTTGAGGGTTGTGACCTTCGAATCGATATCCATTTCGACATTTATTCATTTTCGGTTTAAAGCAGACCGGGTGGGTCGTTTGGGGTTATTTGGGGACATTCCTGTACTTTTTTACGTATGGGATTTTCTAAAAAGTTCCTTTATCTCTTATTAGAAGTGTGGATGCGGTGTTGATGATCGTGACCTTCGAATCGATACCCATTTTGATATATGTTCATTTTCAGTTTAAACCAGACTGCATTGGTCATTTAGTGTTATTTGGGGGTAATTCTTTACTTTTTTGGGTTTGCGATGTTTTAAAAAGTGTCCTTATCTCTTGTTGGAAGTGTGGATGCGATGTTGGGGGTTGTGACCTTCGAATCGATACCTATTTCGACATATGTTCACTTTCGGTTTAAACCAAATCGGGTGGTTCGTTTGGGGTTATTTGGGGGTATTTCTGTACTTTTTTGCTTTTGAGATTTTCTAAAAAGTGTCATTATCTCTTATTAGACATGTGGATGCGATGGTGAGGGTCGTGACCTTCGAATCGATACCCATTTCGACTTATGTTCATTTTTTGTTTAAATAAGACCGGGTGGGTCGTTTGGGCTTATTTTGGGGCATTTCTGTTCTTTTTTACGTATGGGATTTTCGAAAAAGTGCCTTTATCTCTTATTAGAAGTGTGGATGCGATGTTGAGGATCGTGACCTTTGAATCAATACCCATTTTGATATATGTTCATTTTCAATTTAAACCAGACCGCGTTGGTCATTTAGTGTTATTTGGGGGTAATTCTGTACTTTTTTGGGTTTGCGATGTTTTAAAAAGTGTCCTTATCTCTTGTTAGACGTGTGGATGCGATGTTGGGGGTTGTGACCTTCGAATCGATACCAATTTCGACATATCTTCATTTTCGATTTAAACCAGACCGGTTGGGTTGTTTGGGGTTATTTGGGGACATTTTTGTACTTTTTTGAGTTTGGGATTTTTTTAAAAGTGTCCTTATCTCTTATTAGACGTATGTATGTGATATTAGGGGCATTTCTGTACCTTTTTAGGTTTGGGATTTTTTAAAAAGTGTCCTTTTCTCATAATAAACTTGTGGATGCAATGTATAGGGTTGTGACCTTTGAATCGATACTTATTTTGACATATGTTCATTTACGGTTTAAACCAGACCGGGTGAATCGTTTAGGGTTATTGGGGCATTTCTATATTTTTTTGGGTTTGGGATTTTCTGGGATTTTCTAAAAAGTGTCCTTATCTCTTATTAGATGTGTGGATTCAATGTTTAGGGTTGTGACCTTCAAATCGATTCCTATTTTCACATATGTTCATTTTTTGTTTAAACCATAATGGGTGTGTCGTATGGGTTTATTTGGGGCATTTTTGTACTTTTTTGAGTTTGGGATTTTTTTAAAAAGTGTCCTTTTCTCTTATTAGGCGTTTGGATGCGATGTTGGGGGTTGTGACCTTCGAATCAATACCTATTTCGACATATGTTCATTTTCGGTTTAAACCAGACCGGGTGGGTTGTTTGGGCTTATTTTGGGGCATTTCTGTACTTTTTTACGTATGGGATTTTCTAAAAAGTGCATTTATCTCTTATTAGAAGTGTGGATGCGATGTTGAGGATCGTGACCTTCGAATCGATACCCATTTCGACATATGTTCATTTTTTGTTTAAATAAGACCGGGTGGGTCGTTTGGGCTTATTTTGGGGCATTTCTGTACTTTTTTACGTATGGGATTTTCTAAAAAGTGCCTTTATCTCTTATTAGAAGTGTGGATGCGATGTTGAGGATCGTGACCTTCGAATCGATACCCATTTTGATATATGTTCATTTTCAATTTAAACCAGACCGCGTTGGTCATTTAGTGTTATTTGGGGGTAATTCTGTACTTTTTTGGGTTTGCGATGTTTTAAAAAGTGTCCTTATCTCTTGTTAGACGTGTGGATGCGATGTTGGGGGTTGTGACCTTCGAATCGATACCAATTTCGACATATCTTCATTTTCGGTTTAAACCAGACCGGTTGGGTTGTTTGGGGTTATTTGGGGACATTTTTGTACTTTTTTGAGTTTGGGATTTTTTTAAAAGTGTCCTTATCTCTTATTAGACGTATGTATGTGATATTAGGGGCATTTCTGTACCTTTTTAGGTTTGGGATTTTTTAAAAAGTGTCATTTTCTCTTAATAAACTTGTGGATGCAATGTATAGGGTTGTGACCTTTGAATCGATACTTATTTTGACATATGTTCACTTACGGTTTAAACCAGACCGGGTGAATCGTTTTGGGTTATTGGGGCATTTCTATACTTTTTTGTGTTTGGGATTTTCTAAAAAGTGTCCTTATCTCTTATTAGATGTGTGGATTCAATGTTGAGGGTTGTGACCTTCAAATCGATTCCTATTTCGACATATGTTCATTTTTTGTTCAAACCATAATGGGTGTGTCGTATGGGTTTATTTGGGGCATTTCTGTACTTTTTTGAGTTTGGGATTTTTTTAAAAAGTGTCCTTATCTCTTATTAGGCGTTTGGATGCGATGTTGGGGGTTGTGACCTTCGAATCAATACCTATTTTGACATATGTTCATTTTCGGTTTAAACCAGACCGGGTGGATCGTTTGGGCTTATTTTGGGGCATTTCTGTACTTGTTTGGGTTTGGGATTTTCTAAAAAGTGTCCTTATCTCTTATTAGACATGTGGATGCGATGTATAGAATTGTGACCTTTGAATCGATACTTATTTTGACATATGTTCATTTACGGTTTAAACCAGACCGGGTGAATCGTTTAGGGTTATTGGGGCATTTCTATACTTTTTTGGGTTTGGGATTTTCTGGGATTTTCTAAAAAGTGTCCTTATCTCTTATTAGATGTGTGGATTCAATGTTTAGGGTTGTGACCTTCAAATCGATTCCTATTTCGACATATGTTCATTTTTTGTTTAAACCATAATGGGTGTGTCGTATGGGTTTATTTGGGGCATTTTTGTACTTTTTTGAGTTTGGGATTTTTTTAAAAAGTGTCCTTTTCTCTTATTAGGCGTTTGGATGCGATGTTGGGGGTTGTGACCTTCGAATCAATACCTATTTCGACATATGTTCATTTTCGGTTTAAACCAGACCAGGTGGGTCGTTTGGGCTTATTTTGGGGCATTTCTGTACTTTTTTACGTATGGGATTTTCTAAAAAGTGCATTTATCTCTTATTAGAAGTGTGGATGCGATGTTGAGGATCGTGACCTTCGAATCGATACCCATTTCGACATATGTTCATTTTTTATTTAAATAAGACCGGGTGGGTCGTTTGGGCTTATTTTGGGGCATTTCTGTACTTTTTTACGTATGGGATTTTCTAAAAAGTGCCTTTATCTCTTATTAGAAGTGTGGATGCGATGTTGAGGATCGTGACCTTCGAATCGATACCCATTTTGATATATGTTCATTTTCAATTTAAACCAGACCGCGTTGGTCATTTAGTGTTATTTGGGGGTAATTCTGTACTTTTTTGGGTTTGCGATGTTTTAAAAAGTGTCCTTATCTCTTGTTAGACGTGTGGATGCGATGTTGGGGGTTGTGACCTTCGAATCGATACCAATTTTGACATATCTTCATTTTCGGTTTAAACCAGACCGGTTGGGTTGTTTGGGGTTATTTGGGGACATTTTTGTACTTTTTTGAGTTTGGGATTTTTTTAAAAGTGTCCTTATCTCTTATTAGATGTATGTATGTGATATTAGGGGCATTTCTGTACCTTTTTAGGTTTGGGATTTTTTAAAAAGTGTCATTTTCTCTTAATAAACTTGTGGATGCAATGTATAGGGTTGTGACCTTTGAATCGATACTTATTTTGACGTATGTTCACTTACGGTTTAAACCAGACCGGGTGAATCGTTTAGGGTTATTGGGGCATTTCTATACTTTTTTGTGTTTGGGATTTTCTAAAAAGTGTCCTTATCTCTTATTAGATGTGTGGATTCAATGTTGAGGGTTGTGACCTTCAAATCGATTCCTATTTCGACATATGTTCATTTTTTGTTTAAACCATAATGGGTGTGTCGTATGGGTTTATTTGGGGCATTTCTGTACTTTTTTGAGTTTGGGATTTTTTTAAAAAGTGTCCTTATCTCTTATTAGGCGTTTGGATGCGATGTTGGGGGTTGTGACCTTCGAATCAATACCTATTTTGACATATGTTCATTTTCGGTTTAAACCAGACCGGGTGGATCGTTTGGGCTTATTTTGGGGCATTTCTGTACTTGTTTGGGTTTGGGGTTTTCTAAAAAGTGTCCTTATCTCTTATTAGACATGTGGATGCGATGTATAGAATTGTGACCTTTGAATCGATACTTATTTTGACATATGTTCATTTACGGTTTACATTTGGGATTTTCTAAAAAGTGTCCTTATCACTTATTAGATGTGTGGATTCAATGTTGAGGGTTGTGACCTTCAAATCGATACCTATTTTGACATATGTTCATTTTTTGTTTAAACCATATCAGGTGGGTCGTATGGGTTTATTTGGGGCATTTCTGTACTTTTTTGAGTTTGGGATTTTTTCAAAAAGTGTCCTTATCTCTTATTAGGCGTTTGGATGCGATGTTGGGGGTTGTGACCTTCGAATCGATACCTATTTCGACATATGTTGATTTTTTATTTAAACCAGACCGGGTGGGTCATTTGGGGTTATTTGGGAGCATTTCTGCACTTTTTTACGTTTGGGATTTTTTTAAAAGTGTCCTTATCTCTTATTAGACGTGTGGATGTGATGTTGAGGGTCGTGACCTTCGAATCGATACCCATTTCGATATATGTTCATTTTCGGTTTAAACCAGACAGCGTTGGTCATTTGGTGTTATTTGGGGGCAATTCTGTACTTTTTTGCTTTTGGGATTTTCTAAAAACTATCCTTATCTCTTATTAGACGTGTGGAAGCGATGTTTGGGGTTGTGACCTTCGAATCGATATCTATTTTGACATATGTTCATTTTTTATTTAAACCACACCGGGTGGGTCGTTTGGGGTAATTTGGGGGCATTTCTGTACTTTTTTGGGTTTGGGATTGTGTAAAAAGTGTCATTATCTCTTATTAGACGTGTGGATGCGATGTTGAGGGTTGTGACCTTTGAATCGATACCCATTTCGACATTTCTTCATTTTCGGTTTAAAGCAGACCGGATGGGTTGTTTGGGGTTATTTGGGGACATTCCTATCATTTTTTACGTATGGGATTTTCTAAAAAGTGCCCTTATCTCTTCTTAGAAGTGTGGATGAGATGTTGAGGATCGTGACCTTCGAATCGATACCCATTTCGACATATGTTCATTTTTGGTTTAAACCAGACCGCGTTGGTCGTTGAGTGTTATTTGGGGGTAATTCTGTACTTTTTTGGGTTTGCGATGTTTTAAAAAGTGTCCTTATCTCTTGTTAGACGTGTGGATGCGATGTTGGGGGTTGTGACCTTCGAATCGATACCAATTTTGACATATGTTCATTTTCGATTTAAACCACACTAGGTGGTTTGTTTGGGGTTATTTGGGGGCATTTCTGTACTTTTTTGCTTTTGGGATTTTCTAAAAAGTGTCCTTATCTCTTATTAGGCGTGTGGATGCGATGTTGAGGGTCTTGACCTTCGAATCGATACCCATTTCGGCATATGTTCATTTTCGGTTTAAATAAGACTGGGTGGGTCGTTTGGGCTTATTTTGGGGCATTTCTGTACTTTATTGTGCTTGGGATTTTTTTAGAAGTGTCCTTATCTCTTATTAGACGTGTGGATGCAATGTTGAGTGTTGTGACATTCGAATCGATACCAATTTCGACATATGTTCATTTTCGGTTTAAACCAGACAGGGTGGGTTGTTTGGGGTTATTTGGGGACATTTTTGTACTTTTTTGAGTTTGGGATTTTTTAAAAAGTGTCATTATTTCTTATTAGACGTATGGATGTGATGTTGGGGGTTGTGACCTTCGAAACGATACCTATTTCGACATATATTAATTTTTGGTTTAAACCAGACCGGGTGAGTCTTTTGAGGTTATTTTGGGGCATTTCTATACTTTTTTACGTTTGGGTTTTCTAAAAAGTGTCATTATCTATTATTAGACGTGTGGATGCGATGTTGAGGGTCCTGACCTTCGAATCGATACCCATTTCGACATATGTTCATTTTTGGTTTAAACCAGACCGCGTTGGTCGTTTGTTGTTATCTAGGGGAATTTTGTACTTTTTTGTGTTTGGGATTTTCTAAAAAGTGTCCTTTCCCTTATTAGACGTGTGGATACGATGTTGAGGGTTGTGATCTTCGAATCGATACCTATTTCCACATATGTTCATTTTCGGTCTAAACCAGACCGGGTGGGTCGTTTGGGATTATTTGGGGGCATTTTTATAATTTTTTATATTTGTGATTTTCTAAAAAATGTCCTTATCTCTTATTAGACGTGTCAATGCGATGTTGAGGGTTGTGACCTCCGAATCAATACCTATTTCGACATATGTTCATTTTTAATTTAAACCAGACCGGGTAAGTCGTTTGGGGTTATATGGGGACATTTTTGTACTTTTGGGTTTGGGATTTTCTAAAAAGTGTCCTTATCACTTATTACACATGTGGATGTGATGTTGAGGGCTGTGACCTTCGAATCGATACCCAATTTGACATATGTTATTTTTCGGTTTAAAGCAGACGGGGTGGGTCGTTTGGGGTGATTTGGGGGCATTTCTAGACTATTTTACATTTGGGATTTTCTAAAAAGTGCCCTTATCTCTTATTAGACATGTGGATGCGATTTTGAGGATCGTGACCTTCGAATCGATGCCCATTTCGACATATGTTCATTTTTGGTTTAAAGCAGACCGGGTGGGTCGTTTGGGATTATTTGGGAGCATTTCTGGACTATTTTACATTTGGGATTTTCTAAAAAGTGTCCTTATGTCTTATTAGACATGTGGATGCGATGTTGAGGATCGTGACTTCGAATCGATACCCATTTCGACATATGTTCATTTTCAGTTTAAACCAGACCGGGTGGATTGTTTGGAGTTATTTTGGGGCATTTCTGTATTTTTTTGGGTATGCGATTTTTTAAAAAGTGTCCTTATCTCTTATTAGACGTGTGGATGCGATGTTGGGGGTCATGACCTTCGAATCGATACCCATTTCGACATATATTCATTTTCGGTTTAAACAAGACCGGGTGGGTCGTTTGGGCTTATTTTGGGGAATTTCTGTATATTTTTGGGTTTGGGATTTTTTAAAAGTTTTCCTTATCTCTTATTAGACGTGTGGATGCGATGTATAGGGTTGTGACCTTTGAATCGATACTTATTTTGACATATGTTCATTTACGGTTTAAACCAGACCGGGTGGATCGTTTAGGGTTATTGGGGCATTTCTATACTTTTTTGGGTTTGGGATTTTCTAAAATGTGTCATTATCTCTTATTAGATGTGTAGATTCAATGTTGAGGGTTGTGACCTTCAAATCAATACCTATTTGGACATATGTACATTTTTTGTTTAAACCACACCGGGTACGTCGTTTAGGGTTATTTGGGGGCGTTTCTGTACTTTTTTGGGTATGAGAATTTCTAAAAAGTGTCGTTATCTCTTTTTAGACGTGTGGATGCGATGTTGAGGATCGTGACCTTCGAATCGATACCCATTTCGACATATGTTCATTTTCGATTTAAACCAGATCGGGTCGGTCGTTTGGGATTATTTGGGGGTAATTCATTTATTTTTTCGGTTTGGGATTTTCTAAAAAGTGTCTTTATCTCTTATTAGACGTGTGGATGCAATGTTGAGGGTTGTGACATTTGAATCGTCACCTATTGATGTCGAAATAGGTATCGATTTGAAGGTCACAACCCTCAACATTGAATCCACACATCTAATAAGGGATAATGACACTTTTTAGAAAATCCCAAACCCAAAAAAGTATAGAAATGCCCCCAAATAACCCCAAACGACCGACCCGGTCTGGTTTAAACCGTAAATGAACATATGTCAAAATAAGTACCGATGCAAAGGTCACAACCCTATACATCGCATCCACAAGTCTATTAAGGGAAAAGGACACTTTTTAAAAAATCCCAAACCAAAAAAAGTACATAAATGCCCCCAAATAACCTCAAACGACCCACCCGGTCTGCTTTAAACCGAAAATGAACGTATGTTGAAATGGGTATCGATTCGAAGGTCACAACCCGCAACATCGTATCCACACGTCTAATAAGAGATAATGACACTTTTTCGAAAATCTGAAACCCTAAAAAGTATAGATATGCTGCCAAATAAACCCAAACGACCCACCCGGTCTGGTTTAGACGAAAAATGAACATTTGTCGAAATTGGTATCGATTCAAAGGTCACAACCCTCAACATCGCATCCACACGTCTAATAAGAGATAAGGGCACTTTTTAAAAAATCTCATACGTAATAAAGTATAGGAATGCCCCCAAATAACCCCAAACGACCCACTCGGTCTAGTTTAAATTGAAAATGAACTAATGTCAAAATGGATATCGATTCGAAGGTCACGACCCTCAACATCGCATCCACATGTCTAATAAGAGATAAGGACACTTTTTAGAAAATGCCAAACGCAAAAAAGTACAGAAATGCACCCAAATAACCCCAAATGACCCACCCGGTCTGCTTTAAACAAAAAATGAACATATGTCGAAATAGGTATCGATTCGAAGGTCACAACCCCCAACATCGCATCCACACATCTAATCAGAGATAAGGACACTTGTTAAAAAATCCCAAACACAAAAGAGTACAAAAATGCCCAAATAAACCCAAATGACCAACCCAGTTTGGTTTAAACCAAAAATGAACATATGACGAAATAGGTGACGATTCGAAGGTTACAACCCTCAATATTGCATCCACACATCTAATAAGAGATAAGGACACTTTTTAGAAAATCCCAAATCGAAAAAAGTACAGAATTGCCCCCAAATAAGCCCAAACGACCGACCCGGTATGGTTTAAATCGAAAATGAACATATGTCAAAATGGGTATCGATTCGAAGGTCATGATCCTCAACATCGCATCCACACATCTAATAAGAGATAAGGGCACTTTTTAGAAAATCCCATACGTAAATAAGTATAGGAATGCCCCCAAATAACCCCAAACGTCCCACCCGGTATGCTTTAAACTGAAAATGAACAAATGTCGACCGGGTGGGTCGTATGGGTTTATTTGGGGCATTTCTGTACTTTTTTGAGTTTGGGATTTTTTAAAAAAGTGTCATTATCTCTTATTAGGCGTTTGGATGCGATGTTGGGGGTTGTGACCTTCGAATCGATACCTATTTCGACATATGTTCATTTTTTGTTTAAACTAGACCGGGTGGGTCATTCGGGGTTATTTGGGAGCATTTCTGCACTTTTTTACGCTTGGGATTTTTTAAAAAGTGTCCTTATCTCTTATTAGACGTGTGGATGTGATGTTGAGGGTCGTGACCTTCGAATCGATACCTATTTCGATATATATTCATTTTCGGTTTAAACCAGACCGCGTTGGTCGTTTGGTGTTATTTGGGGGCAATTCTATACTTTTTTGCGTTTGGGATTTTCTAAAAATTATCCTTATCCCTTATTAGACGTGTGGATGCGATGTTTGGGGTTGTGACCTTCGAATCGATACCCATTTTGACATACGTTCATTTTCGGTTTAAACCATACCGGGTCGATCGTTTGGGCTTATTTGGGGGCAATTCTGTACTTTTTTCGGTTTGGGATTTTTTAAAAAGTGTCCTTATCTCTTATTAGACGTGTGGATGCAATGTTGAGGGTTGTGACCTTTGAATTGTCACCTATTTTGTCATATGTTCATTTTCGGTTTAAACCAAACCGGGTGGGTCGTTTCGGGTTATTTGGGGCATTTTTGTACACTTTTGAGTTTGGGATTTTTTAACAAGTGTCCTTATCTCTTATTAGACGTGTGGATGCGATGTTGGGGGTTGTGACCTTCAAATCGATACCTATTTCGACATATGTTCATTTTCGGTTTAAAGCAGATCGGGTGGGTCATTTGGGGTTATTTGGGTGCATTTCTGTACTTTTTTGCGTTTGGCATTTTCTTAAAAGTGTCCTTATCTCTTATTAGACGTGTGGATGCGATGTTGAGGGTCGTGACCTTCAAATCAATATCCATTTTGACATTTGTTCATTTTCGATTTAAACCAAACCGAGTGGGTCGTTTGGGGTTATTTGGGGGCATTCCTACACTTTTTTACGGATGGGA
Organism: Telopea speciosissima; assembly: GCF_018873765.1. Taxonomy (NCBI): domain Eukaryota; kingdom Viridiplantae; phylum Streptophyta; class Magnoliopsida; order Proteales; family Proteaceae; genus Telopea; species Telopea speciosissima. Next base: position 51,619 of record NW_025317375.1, read on the forward strand.
TTTTCTAAAAAGTGCCCTTATCACTTATTAGACGTGTGGATGCGATGTTGAGGGTTGTGACCTTCGAATCGATACCAATTTCGACATATGTTCATTTTTGGCCTAAACCAGACCGGGTGGTTCGTTTGGGGTTATTTGGGGGCATTTCTGTACTTTTTTACGTTTGGCAATTTGTAAAAAGTGACCTTATCTCTTATTAGACCTGTGGATGCGATGTTGAGGGTTGTGACCTTCGAATTGATACCCATTTCGACATTTGTTCATTTTCGGTTTAAAGCAGACCGGGTGGGTCGTTTGGGGTTATTTGGGGGCATTCCTGTACTTTTTTACGTATGGGATTTTCTAAAAAGTGCCCTTATCTCTTATTAGACGTGTAGATGCGATGTTGAGGATCGTGACCTTCGAATCGATACCCATTTCGACATATGTTCATTTTTGGTTTAAACCAGACCGGGTTGGTCGTTTGGGCTTATTTGGGGGCAATTTTGTAACTTTTTTGGTTTGGGATTTTCTAAAAAGTGTCCTTATCACTTATAAGACGTGTGGATGCAATGTTGAGGTTTGTGACTTTCGAGTCGTCACCTATTTCGACATATGTTCATTTTCAGTTTAAACCAAACTGGGTGGGTCGTTTGGGGTTATTTGCGGTATTTTTGTACTCTTTCAAGTTTGGGATTTTTTAAAAAGTGTCCTTATCTCTTATTAGACGTGTGGATGCGATGTTGGGGGTTGTGACCTTCGAATAGATTCCTATTTCGACATATGTTCATTTTCTGTCTAAAGCAGACCGGGTGGGTCATTTGGGGTTATTTGGGTACATTTCTGTACTTTTTTGCGTTTGGTATTTTCTAAAAAGTGTCCTTATCTCTTATTAGACATGTGGATGCGATGTTGAGGGTCGCTACCTTCGAATTGATGCCCAATTCGACATATGTTCATTTTCAGTTTAAACCAGACTAGGTGGGTCGTTTCAGGTTATTTGGGGGCATTTCTGTACTTTTTTGCATTTGGGACTTCCTAAAAAGGGTGTTTTTCTCTTATTAGACATGTGGATGAGATGTTGAGGGTCGTGACCTTCGAATCGATACAAATTTTGACATATGTTCAATTTCGGTTTAAACCAGACCGCGTGGGTCATTTGGTGTTATTTGGGGGTAATTCTATACTTTTTTGCGTTTGGGATTTTCTAAAAAGTGTCATTTTCTCTATTTAGACGTGTGGATGCGATGTTTAGGGTCTTGTCCTTCGAAGCGATACCTATTTCGACATATATTTATTTTCGATTTAAACCAGATCGGGTTGGTCGTTTGGGGTTATTTGGGGGCACTTCTATACTTTTTTTGGTTTGGGATTTTCTAAAATGTGTCCTTATCTCTTATTAGATGTGTGGATTCGATGCTGAACGTCGTGACTTTCAAATCGATACCCTTTTCTACATATGGTAATTTTCGGTTTAAAGCTGACCGGGTGGGTTGTTTGGGGTTATTTGGGGGCATTTCGGTACTTTTTTACGTTTGTGGTTTTCTGTAAAGTGCCCTTTACTCTTATTAGACATGTGGATGCGATGTTGAGGGTTGTAACCTTCGAATCGATACCTATTTCGACATATGTTCATTTTCGATTTAAACCAGATCGGGTGTGTCGTTTGGGCTTATTTGGGGGCATTTCTGTACTTTTTTGGGTTTGGGATTTTCTGAAAAGTGTTCTTATCTCTTATTAGACGTGTGGATGCGATGTTGAGGCTCGTGACCTTCGAATTGATACCCAATTCGACATATGTTCATTTTCGGTTTAAACCAGACTAGCTGGGTCGTTTGGGTTATTTGGCGGCATTTCTGTACTTTTTTGCATCTGGGACTTCCTAAAAAGAGTGCTTTTCTCTTATTAGACATGTGGATGCAATGTTGAGGGTCGTGACCTTCGAATCGATACCAATTTTGACATATGTTAAATTTCGGTTTAAACCAGACCGCGTGGGTTGTTTGGTGTTATTTGGGGGTAATTCTAAACTTTTTTGCGTTTGGGATTTTCTAAAAAGTGTCCTTCTCTCTTATTAGACGTGTGGATGCGATGTTGAGGGTCGTGTCCTTCGAAGCGATACATATTTCGACATATGTTCATTTTCGGTTTAAACTAGATCAGGTGGGTCGTTTGGGTTTATTTGGGGGCACTTCTGTACTTTTTTTGGTTTGTGATTTTCTAACAAGTGTCCTTATCTCTTATTAGACGTGTGGATGCGATGTTGAGGGTTGTGACCTTTGAATCGATACCTATTTCGACATATGTTCATTTTTTGTCTAAACCAGACCGGGTGGGTCATTTGGGTTTATTTGGGGGCATTTCTGTACCTTTTTGGCTTTGGGATTTTCTGAAAAGGCTCCTTATCTCTTATTAGACATGTGGATACGATGTTGAGGGTGGTGACCTTTGAATCGATACCTATTTTGATCGATGTTCATTTTCGGTTTAAACCCGATCGGGTGTGTCGTTTGGGGTTATTTGGGGGAATTTCTATACTTTTTTGCGTTTGGGATGTTCAAAAAAGTGTCCTTATCTCTCATTAGATGTGCGGATGTGATGTTGAGGGTCGTGACCTTCGAATCGTTACCTATTTCAACATATGTTCATTTTCAGTTTAAACCAAATCGGGTGGGTCATTTGGTGTTACTTGGAGGCATTTCTGCATGTTTTTGGGTTTGGGATTTTCTAAAATGTGTCCTTATCTCTTATTAGATGTGTGGATGAAACGTTGAGCGTCGTGACCTTCAAATCGATACCCTTTTCGATATATGTTAATTTTCGGTTTAAAGCAGACCGGGTGGGTCGTTTGGGGTTAATTGGGACATTTCTTTACTTTTTTACGGTTGTGGTTTTCTATAAAGTGCCCTTTACTCTTATTAGACGTGTGGATGTGATGTTGAGGGTTGTAACCTTCGAATCGATACCTATTTCGACATATGTTCATTTTTTATTTAAACCAGACCGGGTGTGTCGTTTGGGGTTATTTGGGGGCATTTCTGTACTTTTTTGGGTTTGGGATTTTCTAAAAAGTGTCCTTATCTCTTATTAGACGTGTGGATGCGATGTTGAGGGTCGTGACCTTCGAATCGATACCCAATTCGATATATGTTCATTTTCGGTTTAAACCAGATCGAGTGGGTCGTTTGGGGTTATTTGGGGGCGTTTCTGTACTTTTTTACGTTTGAGATGTTCTAAAAAGTGTCCTTATGTCTTATTATATGTGTGGATGCGCTGTTAAGGGTGGTGATTTCGAATTGTTACCTATTTTGACACGTTCATTTTTGGTTTAAACAAGATCGGGTGGGTCATTTCGTGTTATTTGGAGGAATTTCTGTACTTTTTTGGGTTTGGGATTTTCTAAAATGTGTCCTTATCTCTTATTAGATGTGTGGACGCGATGTTGAGGATCGTGACCTTCGAATCGATACCCATTTCAACATATATTAATTTTCGATTTAAAGCAGACCGTGTGGGTCGTTTGGGGTTATTTGGAGGCATTTCTTTATTTTTTTACGTTTGTGGTTTTCTATAAAGTGCCCTTTCCTCTTATTAGATGTGTGGATGCGATGTTGAGGGTTGTAACCTTCGAATCGATACCTATTTCGACATATGTTCATTTTCAATTTAAACCAGACCGGGTGTGTCATTTGGGCTTATTTGGGGGCATTTCTGTACTTTTTTGGGTTTGGTACTTTCTGAAAAGTGTCCTTATCTCTTATTAGATGTGTGGATGTGATGTTGAGGGTCGTGACCTTCGAATCGATACCCAATTCGATATATGTTCATTTTCAGTTTAAACCAGATCGGGTGGGTCGTTTGGGATTATTTGGGGGTGTTTCTGTACTTTTTTGCGTTTGAGATGTTCTAAAAAGTTTCCTTATGTCTTATTATATGTGTGGATGCGATGTTAAGGGTCGTGACCTTTGAATTGTTTCCTATTTCGACACATGTTCATTTTCGGTTTAAATAAGACTGGGTGGGTCATTTCATATTATTTGGAGGCATTTCTGTATTTTTTTGGGTTTGGGATTTTCTAAAATATGCCCTTATCTCTTATTAGACGTGTGGACACGATGTTGAGGATCGTGACCTTCGTATCAATACCCATTTCAACATATGTTCATTTTTTGTTTAAACCAGGCCGGGTGGGTAGTTTGGAATTATTTGGGGGCTTTTTTGTACTTTTTTGGGTTTGCGGTTTTCAAAAAAGTGTCCTTATCTCTTATTAGACGTGTGGATGCGATGTTGAGGGTTGTGACCTTTGAATCGATACATATTTCGACATATGTTCATTTTGGATTTAAAGTAGACCGGGTGGGTCGTTTGGGGTTATTTGGGGGCATTTCTGTACTTTTTTTTATTTGGGATTTTCCAAAAAGTGTCATTATCTCTTGTTAGACGTGTGGATGCGATGTTGAGGGTTGTGACCTTCGAATCGATACCTATTTCGACATATGTTCATTTTCGGTTTAAACCAGACCGGGTGGGTTGTTTGGGGTTATTTGGAGACATTTCTGTACTTTTTTGGGTTTGGGATTTTCTAAAATGTATCATTATCTCTTATTAGACGTGTGGACGCGATGTTGAGGATCGTGACCTTCAAATCGATACCTATTTCGACATATGTTCATTTTTTGTTTAAAGCAGACCGGGTGGGTCGTTAGGAGTTATTTGGGGTTTTTTTTGTACTTTTTTGGGTTTACGGTTTTCAAAAAAGTGTCCTTATCACTTATTAGACGTGTGGATGCGATGTTGAGGGTTGTGACCTTTGAATCGATACCTATTTTGACATATGTTCATTTTCGATTTAAAGCAGACCGGGTGGGTCGTTTGGGGTTATTTGGGGGCATTTCTGTATTTTTTTGGGTTTGGGATTTTCCAAATAGTGTCCTTATCTCGTATTAGGGGTGTGGATGCGATGCTGAGGGTTGTGACCTTCGAATCGATACCTATTTCGACATATGTTCATTTTCAGTTTGAACCAAACCGGGTGGGTCGTTTGGGGTTATTTGGGGGCATTTCTGTACTTTTTTAGGTTTGGGATTTTCTAAAAAGTATCCTTATCTCTTATTAGACGTGTGGATGCGATGTTCAGGGTTGTGACCTTCGAATCGATACCCATTTCGACATATGTTCATTTTCGGTTTAAAGCAGACCGGGTGGGTCGTTTGGGGTTATTTGTGGGCATTTTTGTACTTTATTACGTTTGGGATTTTTTAAAAAGAGCCCTTATCTCTCATTAGACGTGTGGATGCGATGTTGTGGATTGTGTCCTTCGAATCGATACCCATTTCGACATATGTTCATTTTTTGGTTTAAACCAGACTAGATGGGTCGTTTGGTGTTATTTGGGGGCAATTCTATAATTTTTTTGCGTGTGGGATTTTGTAAAAAGTGTCCTTATCTCTTATTAGCCGTGAGGATGTGATGTTGAAGGTTGTGACGTTCGAATCGATACCTATTCCGACATATGTTCAGTTTCGGTCTAAACCAGGCTGGGTGAGTCATTTGGGGTTATTTGGGGGCATTTCTGCACCTTTTTTTTTTTGGGATTTTCTAAAAAGTGTCATTTTCTCTTATTAGACGTGTGGATACGCTGATGAGGGTTCTGACCTTCGAATCGATACCCATTTCAACATATGTCCTATTTCGGTTTAAATGTGACCGCTTGGGTCGTTTGGGTTATTTGGGGGCATTTCTGTGCTTTTTTTGCATTTGGGACTTCCTAAAAAGGGTGATTTTTTCTTATTAGACATGTGGATGCGATGTTGAGGGTCGTGACCTTTGAATCGATACCAATTTTGACATATGTTCAATTTCAGTTTAAAGCAGACCGCGTGGGTCGTTTGGTGTTATTTGGGGGTAATTCTATACTTTTTTGCGTTTGGGATTTTCTAAAAAGTGTCTTTATCTCTTATTAGACGTGTGGATGTGATGTTGAGGGTCGTGTCTTTCGAAGCGATGCCTATTTTGACATATGTTCATTTTCAGTTTAAACCAGATCGGGTGGGTCATTTGGGGTTATTTGGGGGCACTTCTGTACTTTTTTTGGTTTGCGATTTTCTAGCAAGTTGTTTGAGTTTAAAATAATAACCGCAAGCGTACGGGTCAATCGTAGCTACGGGTCGAACACGAGGAGGTCAACTTTGAATAAATTTCCACTTTTAATTAATGCGAAGTGTACAACTTACCAAATATGGAAACAACCTATATATAGAAACTACTAATTATGAAAACTAGCAAATATAGAAGCAACTAAATTACCAAAGATAACAAATTAAAAATAGAAACTAGGGCAACCACTAAGGTAATGGATGAATTAAAAATAAGAAAGTCACTTGGGAATGAATTCCACCATGAGAATTAGGGCAGATCAATGACTAGCATATTAGGGCAAAGCATGGATACGGCCTAAGTCTATAAGATATGCGGCACGGCTCATATACTGCTAACATATCCTATGAAAACAGTGCTTATACAACATACAATGTAAACAAAAAAAAAGAAATACATGAACATAATGGTGTCACAATGGATACGGCTAACGAACATGTATATAGTTCCCCTTGGAATGACATACAAACTGTGGGCGGTCATCCATCGTAAGTCCAATATTGATCATGTCCATTAATCACATAGACAATGCTAGCCATCAATTCTTCCTTCTCTAATGATTTCACCCACTCCCAAAAGGAGAGGTTTAGCTAGCCATGAAAGCAATGAAGAGGGAAGGAAGGATTGATGAAGAAAAAGACATAGAAATTATTAAAACTAAAATTTATAAGAAGAAGAACTTAGCTGATTCAAATAACTCCAATGAAGATGATTCCGTCACTTGAATCCCATCACTTGAAGCCGCACCCAATATTGAAGAACAAAATACTAAAGTGTATAATGAAGACTACACATGATCAAAGGGATGGGAAAATAAAATTTATCCTAACAATGATTCTAAAAAAAAAAAAAAATTACATATGATAACCTAATTACATAAGATCTAAAAACTAAAAATAAAAAGAAGAGGATGAGAGATCGGGTATAACGAAGAGGAACTACTGCTGCTATTATCATTCTAGAATAGAAAATTAAAACTGAAAAAGAAAAAACGAAGGACTAAAGGGAGAGAGCGGGTGGAGTGCGGTCAAGATGGGTTTTATATGGGCGAGAGAGCTCGTGAAAGGGAGATGGGAAGGAGATAGGAGAGATGAGGGAATTTAAGAGAAAGTGGGAGAGGGAAGATATAGAAACCGAATTTACCAAAATAAAAGAAATACAATCCGAGAGAGAATCCGAGAGAGTTAGGAGAGAGATTAGAGAGAAAAGATATTTTTCTCATTTTTTTTTATTATATTTTTTTATCCTAAATTCCCACTTCACTAAGAATCGTTTTTGGGCTATATCTTTTTATCCTAGATCCAGATGGAACTAACTCGAGAATTAAAGTTACACCATTTTAAATTTCAGACAATATGGGCCCAATATCCGATATCTTTTGAAAGATTCTTGATTCTTACCGTTATGCCCCTATGCTTGATTTTTCTCTCTTCTTCTTCTTCTAAACTCGAATCGGCTCTAATCAAGTGACTTCCGATGTTGCGCATTGGAAAGCTAACCCGACTAAAATCTTCAACCTTGTAATCTGGCGTTTGGAGGTCCAATTAGACATGTATTCTCCACTTTGACCAAAATGCCCCTAAACCTGAAAAATGACAAAAAGTACCTGAGTAGCACTGTTCAATGTGGTAAAATGAATGTTTTATATCCTAAGATTTCACACATAAATGTGCTCATCAGATTCCCCCACACTTGAATGTTACTTGTCCTCAAGTAAACAAAACAAAAACTAATCTAGAATGCAAAAATCCTAACTCACTTTCGTAGGAATCACGGTTGCACTTAGCATGTGCAACAAGCCTTTAAACCCCTAGGTTACCCCTAGTGGACGAGTTGTGTCTCGTGAGTGTTTGCAGTGAATATACACACAAAATTCAATTTGTAAATCCATACTATAGCCAAGATAAGGAATGCAACCCCAAGATAATTTACTTTGAGATTTTTTAGATATTCCCCCACACTTGAACTTTATTATCCCACTCTGAGTTGGAGAATTATCATACATCTAACTTAGGGAGGTTTGGGGTCGGGTGAGTCACCCTGTTTTTCCTTGAGATTAGATCGAGTAGGTCATCAAGGCTACAAAAGATTTCAGCTCGGAACCTTGGTAGAACCTTTAAACATATGCACACTTTCAATTTCACTTCGATTTCACTTTGCCATACATTTTCAAGTATTGAACTCAAGTTTCCCTCCACTACAATTGGCTTGAATGACATGCAAGGCTTGCACCAGACACCCAAGTTACTAAGTAGTGTTGGAGTAGATTCTCAGTGCATATATCATTTGATTGCCACATTGTGGCTTTAGACATTGATGCAGTATGAGTTCAAACTTCTTCTTTTTTTTTTTTTTCCAACACACGTTACTCCAATCCGTGCAATGTCTTGACTTCTTAAGCTTTCTAGGTGGCTCTTGTAGCGAGCTTTAGGCCAATTACTCTCAAACCAGACGGCTTTAAGGAATTAGGTGTAAAACACCCCTCGGGCTTACTTACTCAAACCAAATAGGCTACAAGCCAAGACTGGATCAAAGAGTAAATAATTTTTTTTTTCTTGGCAATCAGCTATATCATGCAAGTATATCATGGTTCAACCTTAGCACCTAGCCAAAACTCGTGTAAACAGGATGACTAACAAAATCGGCTCTCTCAGTAGACAACGTACTTTCAAAGAATTTAAAATCCCTTTGATCGGTATATTTCAATTCCCTCCTCAGTGTGGAATTTTTTATTACTTCAAAGTGTAGGGTATTTTGGATGCTCTCAAAGTCTTTCAGAAAAGTAAACTAAAGAGGCTACACACTCGCACTCAAACCAAAGTAAAGACTACAATTCAATGAAATCCCCCCCATACTTAAATGATGCAGTGTCCTCAATGCATGAAAAAAAAATAATAATAAGGACAAAGAAGAGGGGGCGTACCGGATATGATCATGGTGGCTCAAAATAAGGAGGTGCATGGAAATCCATGACCTCGTAAGAATGTGGTGAAGAAAGTGGCATGAGAGAGGAATTAAAAGATGTGCTAGAGATTGTAGAGTGTGTACCCTTACCTGGATCAAATATTACAGAGCCTCCGTTGTGTTGTTGGGACAACACCTCTTGTTCCTTTTCAGGCGGTTCCACTAGTGGTGACTTGGGAAGAGAAGTAGACAGATTATCATCTGGCTCAACAGGTGGTGGGTTGGTCCACAATTTAGAAGGCTCTCCCCCATACTTGGATTGAGGCAAGTCCTTTAGACATTGATTAATACCTGTGTTAAGAGCAGTTGCAACCAAATCAGGTGGTTCAAAAATTAGATGCACGTCTTCATCTAAGCATGGTTGCTTTCCCAATCGAAAGACATTAAAATCACGAGAAGCATTCACAAAAGACAGCCTCATCAGACCATTCCTACAATTGATCAGAGCATTGCTAGTAGCTAAGAAACGTCTACCAAGGATAATTGGGATTTGACCTTTGATATTGGTCACAGGTTGGGTATCTAGGACTATGAAATCCACGGGAAAAAGAAATTCCCCAACCTTTAATAACACATCCTCAATTACTCCCTTGGGAGTCTTGACTGATCTATCTGCCAATTGTAATGTGACAGATGTAGGCTTAAGGTCTCCTAACCCTAATTGTTGGTACACTGAATATGACAATAAATTGACACTAGCTCCTAGATCAAGAAGGGCATGGTCAATTCTAGTGTTACCAATCATACATAAGATAGTTGGGCAATCAGGATCCTTATACTTAGCCACTATCTGTTGTGACAGAACTGAGCTCACATTGGCAGTCAGGAAGGCTTTCTTAGGTACATTGATTTTCCTTTTCTGAGTACACAAATCCTTGAGGACCTTTGCATAGGTAGGTACCTGGGAAATAGCATCTAAAAGAGGGATGTTAACTTGCACACTTTTTAAGACATTTAAAACTTTTTCAGTTATTACATCCTTCTTGTTGTTTTTAAGCCTATTGGGAAATGGAGCCTTAGAGACATAAGTCTTCTCAGGTGGCTCTTCATGTTTCTCTTCACTAACCACTATAGGTTCATCAGACGAACCTTGGACAGGGGGCTGGTCATTCACAACTATGGGAGGGTCATGTGGGGCACTTACAATGGGTGATGGATGGAGAACATTCACAGCATCAATAGGAGGCTCAGAAGTTAAAGGAGTTGGTTGAATTGGAGCCTCTTGTTGGTTCTCACGTCCACTCCTCAGAGCATATATGGCATTACATTGACTAGAGGGTTCTGAGTGGTGTGGACTCTGATGGATAGAGTTCAACTGAGTGTGAGGTGGATAGGGCATAGATGTCCCAGGGTTCGGATCTGGTTGACTCGCCACCTTACCCTTTTTCCTTTCATGGAGAGTATTGGCCAGTTGAGAGATTTGCCTCTCCATGTTATGTTGGCTGGTCAGGAATGTGCTCATGAGGAGCTCCATACTCTTCTCAAGGGAATTTAACCTGGTAGACTCATCACTATTTTTTAAAAATTCAGGTGGTTGCTGATCCATCATTGGGGTTAGATTATTGGGAGGAGAGATAAATCTAGGGTTAGTCTGCTGGGGAGCAAACTGACCTTGGATTGGAGGCTGGAATGTAGATGAACCAACTTGATTGGGATCTTGGTTCCATGAGAAGTTAGGGTGATTTCTCCACCTAGGATTATAGGTTCCACTATAAGTATTGTTCATTACATGCACACTCTCATAGCTTCCATGCCCACAATACCTATTATGGCACTCATTCATCACATGTGATGAGGATTGGTATCCACTACACAAAGGGGTGGTCTGACAAACCTGATTTATCGGGGAAGGTCCCTTGGTCACTATGGCTTCCAGTCTTCTAATAAGACTGTCCAACTGAGCCTCTTTGGCTACAGTTCCCTCTACCAAAAATCCCTCACCGGAGTTTTCATTTTCTTGAGTGGATTCCCACTCTCTGGTCTTGTCCGCTAAGTCAACCAAAAACTCCCAAGCTTGATTTTCATCGGTGAATGATGTGAATCCAGTTGGGCACATGGATTCCACCAACTGCTTGGTTTGATAATCTATACCCTCATAGATGATTTGGCACAGATGCCAAGTATCTAGGTCATGGTGAGGACACTCTTGAAGAAGGTTGTTGAATCTCTCCATTAATTTAGAGAAGGATTCGTTTGGCCTGTGTCTGAACTGCAGAATATCATTCCTAATCCTATTGGTCTTATGCAAGGGAAAGAACTTCTTTAGGAAGACAACTATAAATTGATCCCATGTAGTTATTGAGTCTCTAGGCAAACCATAGAGCCACTTTTTAGCTTGATCCTTAAGTGCAAACAGGATGAATCTCAACTTAACCGCATCATCAGTCAATTGTTGCATCTTAATGAGCACACATACCTCCTCAAACTCCCTAACAAACAAATATGCATCTTCGTTAGCTACCCCATGAAAGTGGGGCAACATACTAATGAAATTAGATTTAAGCTCATAATTGTTTCCTTGGGCGGCGGGTAAGCGAATGCATGAGGGTTGTGCAGCCCATGCGGGATAAAAGCGGTCCCTAAGGGTCATAGGTAGCCTCTCTCCTTCCTCACCCATAGTTGGAATCTCAACTCGTTCTATCCGGTTCTTAAAATTCCTCTCCCAAACAAGCATACAAAAGCCACAATCCGAAATTTAAAGCACAAAGCTCTTTTTTTTTTTTTGTTTTTAATTTTTTTTTTTTGTTGAAAACACTACGAATCAATTAAAATTGGAAACTAAACAAGCGTCACCTCCTCGGCAACGGCGCCAAAAACTTGTTTGAGTTTAAAATAATAACCGCAAGCGTACGGGTCAATCGTAGTTACGGATCGAACACGAGGAGGTCAACCTTGAATAAATTTCCACTTTTAATTAACGCGAAGTGTACAACTTACCAAATATGGAAACAACCTATATATAGAAACTACCAATTATGAAAACTAGCAAATATAGAAGCAACTAAATTACCAAAGATAACAAATTAAAAATAGAAACTAGGGCAACCACTAAGGTAATGGATGAATTAAAAATAAGAAAGTCACTTGGGAATGAATTCCACCATGAGAATTAAGGCAGATCAATGACTAGCATATTAGGGCAAAGCATGGATACGGCCTAAGTCTATAAGATATGCGGCACGGCTCATATACGGCTAATATATCCTATGAAAATAGTGCTCATACAACATACAATGTAAACAAAAAAAAAGAAATACATGAACATAATGGTGTCACAATGGATACTGCTAACGAACATGTATATAGTTCCCCTTGGAATGACATACAAACTGTGGGCGATCCATCATAAGTCCAATATTGATCATGTCCATTAATCACATAGACAATGCTAGCCATCAATTCTTCCTTCTCTAATGGTTTCACCCACTCCCAAAAGGAGAGGTTTAGCTAGCCATGAAAGCAATGAAGAGGGAAGGAAGGATTGATGAAGAAAAAGACATAGAAATTATTAAAACTAAAATTTATAAGAAGAAGAACTTAGCTGATTCAAATAACTCCAATGAAGATGATTCCGTCACTTGAATCCCATCACTTGAAGCCGCACCCAATATTGAAGAACAAATTACTAAAGTGTATAATGAAGACTACACATATGATCAAAGGGATGGGGAAATAAAATTTATCCTAACAATGATTCTAAAAAAAAAAATAAAATTACATATGATAACCTAATTACATAAGATCTAAAAACTAAAAATAAAAAGAAGAGGATGAGAGATCGGGTATAACGAAGAGGAACGGCACTACTGCTGCTATTATCATTCTAGAATAGATAATTAAAACTGAAAAAGAAAAAACGAAGGACTGAAGGGAGAGAGCGGGTGGAGTGCGGTCAAGATGGGTTTTATATGGGGGAGAGAACTCGTGAAAGGGAGATGGGAAGGAGATAGGAGAGATGAGGGAATTTAAGAGAAAGTGGGAGAGGGAAGATATAGAAACCGAATTTACCAAAATAAAAGAAATACAATCCGAGAGAGAATCCGAGAGAGTTAGGAGAGAGATTAGAGAGAAAAGATATTTTTCTCATTTTTTTTTATTATATTTTTTTATCCTAAATTCCAACTTCACTAAGAATCGTTTTTGGGCTATATCTTTTTATCCTAGATCCAGATGGAACTAACTTGAGAATTAAAGTTACACCATTTTAAATTTCAGACAATATGGGCCCAATATCCGATATCTTTTGAAAGATTCTTGATTCTTACCGTTATGTCCCTATGCTTGATTTTTCTCTCTTCTTCTTCTTCTAAACTCGAATCGGCTCTAATCAAGTGACTTCCGATGTTGCGCATTCGAAAGCTAACCCGACTGAAATCTTCAACCTTGTAATCTGGCGTTTGGCGATCCAATTAGACATGTATTCTCCACTTTGACCAAAATGCCCCTAAACCTGAAAAATGACAAAAAGTACCTGAGTAGCACTGTTCAATGTGGTAAAATGAATGTTTTATATCCTAAGATTTCACATATAAATGTGCTGTCCTTATCTCTTATTAGACGTGTAGATACGATGTTGAGGGTTGTGACCTTTGAATCGATACCTATTTCGACATATGTTCATTTTTTATCTAAATCAGACCAGGTGGGTCATTTGGCATTTGGGGGCATTTCTATACCTTTTTGGGTTTGGGATTTTCTGAATAGGCTCCTTATCTCTTATTAGACGTGTGGATGCGATGTTGAGGGTGGTGACCTTCGAATCGATACCTATTTCGACAGATGTTCTTTTTCGATTTAAACCAGACCGGGTGTGTCGTTTGGGGTTATTTGGGAGAATTTCTTTACTTTTTTGAGTTTGGGATGTTCAAAAAAGTGTCCTTATCTCTTATTACATGTGCGGATGTGATGTTGAGGGTCGTGACCTTCGAATCGTTACCTATTTCAACATATGTTCATTTTCAGTTTAAACCAGGCCGGGTGGGTCATTTGGTGTTACTTGGAGGCATTTCTATACTTTTTTGGGTTTTGGATTTTCTAAAATGTATCTTTATCTCTTATTAGATGTGTGGATGCGATGCCGAGTGTCGTGACCTTCAAATCGATACCCTTTTCGACATATGTTAATTTTCGGTTTTAAGTAGACCGGGTGGGTCGTTTGGGGTTATTTGGGGGCATTTCTTTACTTTTTTACGTTTTTGGTTTTCTATAAAGTGCCCTTTACTCTTATTAGACGTGTGAATGTGATGTTGAGGGTTGTAACCTTCGAATCGATATCTATTTCGACATATGTTCATTTTTTATTTAAACCAAATCGGGTGTGTCGTTTGGGGTTATTTGGGGGCATTTCTGTACTTTTTTGGGTTTGGGATTTTTTGAAAAGTGTCCTTATCTCTTATTAGATGTGTGGATGCGATGTTTAGGGTCGTGACCTTCAAATCGATACGCAATTCGATATATGTTCATTTTCAGTTTAAACCAGATCGGGTGGGTCGTTTGGGGTTATTTGGGGGTGTTTCTATACTTTTTTTCGTTTGAGATGTTCTAAAAAGTGTCCTTATGTCTTATTATATGTGTGGAGGCGATGTTAAGGGTCGTGACCTTCGAATTGTTACCTATATCGACACATGTTCATTTTCGATTTAAACAAGATCGGGTGGGTCATTTCGTGTTATGTGGAGGCATTTATGTACTTTTTGGGTTTGAGATTTTCTAAAATATGTCCTTATCTTTTATTAGACGAGTGGACCCGATGTTGAGGATCGTGACCTTCGAATCGATACCCATTTTGACATATGTTCATTTTTTGTTTAAACTAGACCGGGTGGGGTCGTTTGGAGTTATTTGGGGGCTTTTTTCTACTTTTTTGGGTTTGCGGTTTTCAAAAAAGTGTCCTTATCTCTTATTAGACGTGTGGATGCGATGTTGAGGGTTGTGACCTTTGAATCGATACCAATTTCTACATATGTTCACTTTCGATTTAAAGCAGACTGGGTGGGTCGTTTGGGTTTATTTGGGGGCATTTCTATACTTTTTTGGATTTTGGATTTTCTAACAACTGTCCTTATTTCTTATTAGACGTGTGGATGCGATGTTGAGGGTCGTGACCTTCGAATCGATACCCAATTCGACATATGTTCATTTTCGATTTAAATCTGACCGGGTGGGTCATTTGGTGTTATTTGGAGGCTTTTCTGTACTTTTTTGGGTTTGAGATTTTCTAAAATGTGTTCTTATCTCTTATTAGATGTGTGGATGCGATGTTGAGGGTCGTGACCTTCGAATCGATACCCATTTCGACATATGCTCATTTTTGGTTTAAAACAGACCGGGTGGGTCGTTTGGGGTTATTTAGGAGTTTCTATACTTTTTTAATTATGGGATTTTCTTAAAAGTGCCCTTATCTGTTATTAGACGTGTGGATGTGATGTTGAGGATCGTGACCTTTGAATTGGTACCCATTTAGACATATGTTCATTTTTGTTTTAAACCGGACTGGGTGGGTCGTTAGGAGTTATTTGGGGGCATTTCTATACTTTTTTGCATTTGGGACTTCCTAAAAAGAGTGCTTTTCTCTTATTAGACATGTGGATGTGATGTTGAGGGTTGTGACCTTCGAATCAATACCAATTTCGACATATGTTCAATTTCAGTTTAAACCAGACCGCGTGGATCGTTTGGTGTTGTTTGAGGGTAATTCTGTACTTTTTTGCGTTTGGGATTTTCTAAAAAGTGTCCTTCTCTCTTATTAGACGTGTGGATACGATGTTGAGGGTCGTGTCCTTCGAAGCGATTCGTATTTCGACATATGTTCATTTTCGGTTTAAACCATATCGGGTGGGTCGTTTGGGGTTATTTGGGGGTACTTCGGTACTTGTTTTGGTTTGCGATTTTCTAACAAGTGTCCTTATCTCTTATTTGACGTGTGGTTGCGATGTTGAGGGTTGTGACCTTTGAATCGATACCTATTTCGACATATGTCCATTTTTTGTCTAAACCAGAACGGGTGGGTCATTTGGGTTTATTTGGGGGCATTTCTGAACCTTTTTGGGTTTGGGATTTTTTGAAAAGGCTCCTTATGTCTTATTAGACGTGTGGATGCAATGTTGAGGGTGCTGACCTTCGATTCGATACCTATTTTGACAAATGTTTATTTTCGATTTAAACCTTACCGGGTGTGTCGTTTGGGGGAATTTCTATACTTTTTTGCGTTTGGGATGTTCTAAAAAGTATCCTTATCTCTTATTTGATGTGCGGATGTGATGTTGAGGATCGTGACCTTCGAATCGTTACCTAGTTCAGCATATGTTCATTTTCAGTTTAAACCAGACCGGGTGGGTCAATTGGTGTTACTTGGAGGCATTGCTGTACTTTTTTGGGTTTGGAATTTCCTAAAATGTGTCCTTATCTCTTATTAGATGTGTGGATGCAATGCTGAGCGTCGTGACCTTCAAATGATACCCTTTTCGACATATGTTAATTTTTGGTTTAAAGCAGACCGGGTAGGTCGTTTGGGGTTATTTGGGGGCATTTCTGTACTTTTTTATGTTTGTGGTTTTCTATAAAGTGCCCTTTACCCTTATTAGATGTGTGGATGCGATGTTGAGGGTTATAACCTTCAAATCGACACCTATTTCGACATATATTCATTTCGATTTAAACTATATTGGGTGTGTCATTTGAGGTTATTTGGGGGCATTTCTGTACTTTTTTGGGTTTGGGATTTTTTGAAAAGTGTCCTTATCTCTTATTAGACGTGTGGATTCAATGTTGAGGGTCGTGACCTTCGTATTGATACCCAATTCGACATATGTTCATTTTCGGTTTAAACCAGACTGGGTGGGTCGTTTCGGGTTATTTGCGGGCATTTCTGTACTTTTTTGCATTTGGGACTTCCTAAAAAGAGCGCTTTTCTCTTATTAGACATGTGGATCCGATGTTGAGGGTTGTGACCATCGAATCGATACCAATTTTGACATATGTTAAATTTTGGTTTAAACCAGACCCCGTGGGTCGTTTGGTGTTATTTGGAGGTAATTCTATACTTTTTTGGGTTTGGGATTTTCTAAAAAGTATCATTATCTCTTATTGGACGTGTGGATGCGATGTTGAGGGTTGTGACCTTCGAATCGACACCCATTTTGACATATGTTCATTTTCGGTTTAAACCAGACGGGATGGGTCGTTTGGTGTTATTTGGGGGCAATTCAGTAATTTTTTGTGTTTGGGATTTTCTAAAAAGTGTCCTTATCTCTTATTAGACGTGTGGATGCGATGTTGAGGGTTATGATGTTCGAATCAAAACCTATTCTGACATATGTTCATTTTCGGTCTAAACCAGACCGTGTGAGTCGTTTGGGGTTATTTGGGGGCATTTCTGCACTTTTTGGTTTTGGAATTTTCTAAAAAGTGTCATTTTCTCTTATTAGACGTGTGGATACGACGTTGAGGGTCCTGACCTTCGAATCGATAACCATTTCAACATATGTCGAATTTCGGTTTAAACCAGATCGCTTGGGTCATTTGGTGTTATTAGGGGGCAATTCTATACTTTTTTGTGTTTGGGATTTTCTAAAAAGTGTCCTTATCTCCTATTAGACGTGTGGATGCGATGTTGAGGGTTATGACGTTCGAATCGATACATATTTTGACATATGTTCATTTTTGGTTTAAACCAGACCAGGTGGATCGTTTGGTGTTATTTGGGGGCACTTCTGTACTTTTTTTGGTTTGCGATTTTCTAGCAAATGTCCTTATCTCATATTAGACGTGTGGATGCGATGTTTAGGGTTGTAACCTTCAAATCGATACCTATTTCAACATATGTTCATTTTTGTTCTAATCAGACCGGGTGGGTCATTTGGGTTTATTTGGGGGCATTTCTGTGCTTTTTTGGATTTTGGATTTTCGAACAACTGTCCTTATTTCTTATTAGATGTGTGGATGCGATGTTGGGGGTCGTGACCTTCGAATCGATACCCAATTCGACATATGTTCATTTTCGATTTAAATCTGGCCGGGTGGGTCATTTGGTGTTATTTGGAGGCATTTCTGTACTTTTTTGGGTTTGAGATTTTCTAAAATGTGTCCTTATCTCTTATTAGATGTGTGGATGCGATGTTGAGGGTCGTGACCTTCGAATCGATACCCATTTCGACATATGCTCATTTTTGGTTTAAAACAGACCGGGAGGGTCGTTTGGGGTTATTTTGAAGTTTCCATACTTTTTTAAGTATGGGATTTTCTTAAAAGTGCCCTTATCTCTTATTAGAAGTGTGGATGTGATGTTGAGGATCGTGACCTTTGAATTGGTACCCATTTTGACATATGTTCATTTTTTGTTTAAACCAGACTGGGTGGGTCGTTAGGAGTTATTTGGGGGCATTTCTATACTTTTTTGCATTTGGGACTTCCTAAAAAGAGTGCTTTTCTCTTATTAGACATGTGGATGTGATGTTGAGGGTTGTGACCTTCGAATCGATACCAATTTCGACATATGTTCAATTTCGGTTTAAACCAGACTGCGTGGGTCATTTGGTGTTATTTGAGGGTAATTCTGTACTTTTTTGCATTTGGGATTTTCTAAAAAGTGTCATTATCTCTTATTAGAAGTGTGGATGCGATGTTGAGGGTCGTGTCCTTCGAAGCGATTCGTATTTCGACATATGTTCATTTTCGATTTAAACCAGATCGGGTGGGTCGTTTGGGGTTATTTGGGGGCACTTCTGTACTTTTTTTGGTTTGCGATTTTCTAACAAGTGTCCTTATCTGTTATTTGATGTGTGGATGCGATGTTGAGGGTTGTGACCTTTGAATCGATACCTATTTCGACATATGTCCATTTTTTATCTAAACCAGACCGGGTGGATCATTTGGGTTTATTTGGGGGCATTTCTGAACCTTTTTGGGTTTGGGATATTTTGAAAAGGCTCCTTATCTCTTATTAGACGTGTGGATGCAATGTTGAGGGTGGTGACCTTCGAATCGATACCTATTTCGACAAATGTTCATTTTCGATTTAAACCTTACCGGGTGTGTCGTTTGGGGTTATTTGGGGGAATTTCTATACTTTTTTGCGTTTGGGATGTTCTAAAAAGTGTCCTTATCTCTTATTTGATGTGCGGATGTGATGTTGAGGATCGTGACCTTTGAATCGTTACCTAGTTCATCATATGTTCATTTTCAGTTTAAACCAGACCGGGTGGGTCATTTGGTGTTACTTGGAGGCATTGCTGTACTTTTTTGGGTTTGGAATTTTCAAAAAAGTGTCGTTATCCCTTATTAGATGTGTGGATGCGATGCTGAGCGTCGTGACCTTCAAATCAATACCCTTTTCGACATATGTTAATTTTCGGTTTAAAGCAGACCGGGTAGGTCGTTTGGGGTTATTTGGGGGCATTTCTGTACTTTTTTATGTTTGTGGTTTTCTATAAAGTGCCCTTTACTCTTATTAGATGTGTGGATGTGATGTTGAGGGTTATAACCTTCGAATCGACACCTATTTCGACATATATTCATTTCGATTTAAACCAGACCGGGTGTGTCGTTTGGAGTTATTTGGGGGCATTTCTATACTTTTTTGGGTTTGGGATTTTTTGAAAAGTGTCCTTATCTCTTATTAGACGTGTGGATGCGATGTTGAGGGTTGTGACCTTCAAATTGATACCCAATTCGACATATGTTCATTTTCGGTTTAAACCAGACTGGGTGGGTCGTTTCGGGTTATTTGCGGGCATTTCTGTACTTTTTTGCATTTGGGACTTCCTAAAAAGAGTGCTTTTCTCTTATTAGATATGTGGATCCGATATTGAGGGTTATGACCATCGAATCGATACCAATTTTGACATATGTTAAATTTGGGTTTAAACCAGACCGCGTGGGTCGTTTGGTGTTATTTGGGGGTAATTCTGTACTTTTTTGGGTTTGAGATTTTCTAAAAAGTATCATTATCTCTTATTAGACGTGTGGATGCGATGTTGAGGGTTGTGACCTTCGAATCGACACCCATTTTGACATATGTTCATTTTCGGTTTAAACCAGACGGGATGGGTCGTTTGGTGTTATTTGGGGGCAATTCAGTAATTTTTTGTGTTTGGGATTTTCTAAAAAGTGTCCTTATCTCTTATTAGACGTGTGGATGCGATGTTGAGGGTTATGCTGTTCGAATCAAAACCTATTCCGACATATGTTCATTTTCGGTCTAAACCAGACTGTGTGAGTCGTTTGGGGTTATTTGGGGGCATTTCTGCACTTTTTGGTTTTGAGATTTTCTAAAAAGTGTCATTTTCTCTTATTAGACGTGTGGATACGACGTTGAGGGTCCTGACCTTCGAATCGATAACCATTTCAACATATGTCCAATTTCGGTTTAAACCAGACTGCGTGGGTCGATTTCATTTGGGGGTAATTCTATACTTTTTTGCATTTGGGATTTTCTAAAAAGTGTCCTTATCTCTTATTAGACGTGTGGATGCAATGTTGAGGGTTGTGTCCTTCGAAGCGATACCTATTTCAACATAAGTTCATTTTCGGTTTAAACCAGATCGGGTGGGTCGTTTGGGGTTATTTGGGGCACTTCTGTACTTTTATTGGTTTGCGATTTTCTAACAAGTGTCCTTATCTCTTATTAGATGTGTGGATACGATGTTGAGGGTTGTGACCTTTGAATCGATACCTATTTTGACTTATGTTCATTTTTGGTCTAAACCAGACCGGGTGGGTCATTTGGGTTTATTTGGGGGCATTTCTGTACCTTTTTGGGTTTGGGATTTTCTGAAAAGGCTCCTTATCTCTTGTTAGACGTGTGGATACGATGTTGAGGGTGGTGACCTTCGAAGCGATACCTATTTCGACAGATGTTCATTTTTTGTTTAAACCAGACCGGGTGTGTCGTTTAGGGTTACATTGGGGGAATTTCTATACTTTTTTGCGTTTGGTGCATCGAAAAAAGTGTCCTTATCTCTTATTAGATGTGCGGATGTGTTGTTCAGGGTCGTGACCTTCGAATCGTTACCTATTTCAACATATGTTCATTTTCAGTTTAAACCAGACCTGGTGGGTCATTTGGTGTTACTTGGAGGCATTTCTGTACTTTTTTGGGTTTGGGATTTTCTAAAATATGTCATTATCTCTTATTAGATGTGTGGATGTGATGCTGAGCATCGTGACCTTCAAATCGATACCCTTTTCGACATATGTTAATTTTTGGTTGAAAGTAGACCGGGTGGGTCGTTTGGGGTTATTTGGTGACATTTCTTTACTCTTTTACGTTTGTGGTTTTCTATAATGTGCCCTTTACTCTTATTAGACATGTGGATGCGATGTTGAGGGTTGTAACCTTCGAATCGAGACCTTTTTCGACATATGTTCATTTTCGATTTAAACCAGACCGGGTGTGTTGTTTGGGCTTATTTGGGGACATTTCTGTACTTTTTTGGGTTTGGGATTTTCTAAAAAGTGTCCTTAGCTCTTATTAGACGTGTGGATACGATGTTGAGGGTCGTGACCTTCGAACCGATACCCAATTTGATATACGTTCATTTTCGGTTTAAACCAGATCGGGTGGTTCGTTCGGGGTTATTTGGGGGCGTTTCTGTATTTTTTTGCGTTTGAGATGTTCTAAAAAGTGTCCTTATGTCTAATTATATGTGTGGATGCAATGTTAAGGGTCGTGACCTTCGAATTGTTACCTATTTCGACACATGTTCATTTTCGGTTTAAATAAGACCGGGTGGGTCATTTCGTGTTATTTGGAGGCATTTCTGTACTTTTTTGGGTTTGGGATTTTCTAAAATGTGTCCTTATCTCTTATTAGACGTGTGGATGCGATGTTGAGGGTTGTGACCTTCGAATCGACACCTATTTCGACATATGTTCATTTTCAGTTTAAACCAGACCGAGTGGGTCGTTTGGGGTTATTTGGGGGCATTTCTGTACTTTTCTGGGTTTGCGATTTGTTAAAAAGTGTCCTTATCTATTATTAGACGTGTGGATGCGATGCTGGGGGTCGTGACCTTCGAATCGGTACCCATTTCGACATATGTTTATTTTCGATTTAAAGCAGACCGGGTGGGTCGTTTGGAGTTATTTGGGGGCATTTGTGTACTTTTTTGGGTTTGGGATTTTCTAAAAAGTTTCCTTATCTCTTATTAGATGTGTGGATGCGATGCTGGGGGACGTGACCTTTGAATCGATACCCATTCCGATATATGCTCATGTTCGATTTAAAGCAAACCGGGTGGGTCGTTTGGAGTTATTTGGGGCCATTTGGGTACTTTTTTGGGTTTGGGATTTTCTAAAAAGTATCCTTATCTCTTATTAGACGTGTGGATGCGATGTTGAGGGTTGTGAGCTTCGAATCGATACCCATTTCGACATATGTTCATTTGCGGTTTAAAGCAGACCGGGTGGGTCGTTTGGGGTTATTTGGGGTCATTTTTGTACTTTTTTACGTTTGGGATTTTCTAAAAAGGGCCCTTTTCTCTCATTAGACGTGTGGATGCGATGTTGAGGATCGTGTCCTTCGAATCAATACCCATTTCGACATATGTTCATTTTCGATTTAAACCAGACGGGATAGGTTGTTTGGTATTATTTGGGGGCAATTCTATAATTTTTTACGTTTTGGACTTTCTAAAAAGTGCCCTTATCTCTTATTAGACGTGTGGATGCAATGTTTAGGGTTGTGACGTTCGAATCGATACCTATTCCGACATATGTTCATTTTCGATCTAAACCAGACCGGGTGAGTTGTATGGGATTATTTGGGGGCATTTCTGCACTTTTTGGGTTTGGGATTTTCTTAAAAGTGTCATTTTCTCTTATTAGATGTGTGGATACAATGTTGAGGGTCCTGACCTTCGAATCTATACCCATTTCAACATATGTCCAATTTTGGTTTAAACCAGACCGCTTGGGTCGTTTGGTGTTAGTTGGGGGCAATTCTATATTTTTTTGTGTTAGGGACTTTCTAAAAAGTGTCCTTATCTCCTATTAGACGTGTGGATGCGATGTTGAGGGTCGTGATATTCGAATCGATACCTATTTCAACATATGTTCATTTTTGGTCTAAACCAGATCGGGTGGGTCGTTTGGAGTCATTTGGGGGCATTTCTGTACTTTTTTAGGTTTGCGATTTTCTAAAAAGTGTCCCAATCTCTTATTAGACGTGTGGATGCAATGTTGGGGGTTGTGACCTTCAAATCGATACCTATTTCGACATGTATTCATTTTTTGTTTAAACCAGACAGGGTGGGTCGTTTGGGGTTGTTTGGGCGTATTTTTGTACCTTTTTGCGTTTGGGATTTTCTAAAAAGTGTCCTTATCTATTATTAGACGTGTGGATGCAATGTGTAGGGTCGTGACCTTCGAATCGATACCGAATTCAACATATGTTAAATTTCGGTTTAAACCAGACCGGGTGGGTCGTTTCGGGTTCTTTGGGGACTTTTCTGTACTTTTTTGCGTTTGGAATTTTCTAAAAAGTGTCATTTTCTCTTAGTAGACGTGTGGATACGATGTTGAGGGTCGTGACCTTCGAATCAATTCCCATTGCGACATATGTTCAATTTCGGTTTAAACCAGACTGCGTGGGTCGTTTGGTATTATTTGGGAGCAATTCTGCACTTTTTTGTGTTTGGGATTTTCTAAAAATTGTCCTTATCTCTTATTAGATGTGTGGATGCGATGTTAAGGCTCGTGACCTTCAAATCGATACCTATTTCGACATATGTTCATTTTCGGTATAAACTAGACCGTGTGGGTCGTTTGGGGTTATTCGGGGGCATTTCTGTACTTTTTGGGGTTTGGGATTTTCTAAAAAGTGTCATTATCTCTTATTAGACGTGTGGATGCGATGTTGAGGGTTGTGACCTTCGAATCGATACCCATTTCGACATATGTTCATTTTCGGTTTAAAGCAGATCGGGTGGGTCGTTTGGGGTTATTTGGGGGCATTTATGTACAATTTTACGTTTTGGATTTTCTAAAAAGTGCCCTTATCTCTTATTAGACGTGTGGATGCGATGTTTAGGGTTGTGACCTTCGAATCGATACCCATTTCGACATATGTTCATTTTATGTTTAAACCAGACCGGGTGGGTCATTTGGAGTTATATGGGGGTATTTCAGTACTTTTTTGGGTTTACGATTTGTTAAAATGTGTCCTTATCTGTTATTAGACGTGTGGATGCGATGCTGGGGGTCTTGACCTTCGAATCGATACCCATTTCGACATATGTTCATTTTCGATTTAAAGCAGACCGGGTGGGTCGTTTGGAGTTATTTGGGGGCATTTGTGTACTTTTTTGGGTTTGGGATTTTCTAAAACGTATCCTTATCTCTTATTAGATGTGTGGATGCGATGTTGAGGGTTGTGACCTTTGAATCGATACCCATTTCGACATATGTTCATTTTCGGTTTAAAGCAGACCGGGTGGGTCGTTTGGGGTTAATTGGGGGCATTTATGTACATTTTTACGTTTTGGATTTTCTAAAAAGTGCCCTTATCTCTTATTAGACGTGTGGATGCGATGTTGAGGGTTGTGACCTTCAAATCGATACCTATTTCGACATATGTTCATTTTATGTTTAAACCAGACCGCGTTGGTCGTTTGGTGTTATTTGGGGGAAATTCTGTACTTTTTTGCATTTGGGATATTCTAAAGAGTGTCCTTATCTCCTATTAGAAGTGTGGATACGATGTTGAGTGTTGTGACCTTCGAATCGATACCTATTTCGACATATGTTCATTTGTTGTCTAAACTAGACCAGGTGGGTCATTTGGGGTTCTTTGGGGGCATTTCTGTACTTTTGGGATTTGGGATTTTCTAAAAAGTGTCCTTATCTCTTATTAGACGTGTGGCTGCGATGTTGAGGGTCGTGACCTTCGAATTGACACCCAATTCAACATATGTTCAATTTCGGTTTAAACCAGACCGGGTGGGTCGTTTCGGGTTCTTTGGGCGCATTTCTGTACTTTTTTGCGTTTGGGATTTTCTAAAAAGTATCCTTTTCTCTTATCAGACGTGTGGATACGAAGTTGAGGGTCGTGACCTTCACATCGATTCCCATTTCGACATATGTTCAATTTCGGTTTAAACCAGACCGCGTGGGTCGTTTGGGGTTATTTGGGGGCAATTCTGTACTTTTTTGCGTTTGGGATGTCCCAAAAAGTGTCCTTATATCTTATTAGACGTGTGGATGCGAGGTTGAGGGCTGTTACCATCGAATCGATACCTATTTTGACATATGTTCATTTTCGGTCTAAACTAGACCGAGTGGGTTGTTTAGGGTTATTTGGAGGCATTTCTATACTTTTTGGGTTTGGGATTTTCTAGAAAGTGTCATTATCTTTTATTTGACTTGTGGATGCCATGTTGAGGGGCGTGACCTTTGAATCGATACCCAATTCAACATATGTTCAATTTTGGTTTAAACCAGATCGAGTGGGTCGTTTTGGGCTATTTAGGGGTTTTTTTGTACTTTTTAACGTTTTGGATTTTCTAAAAAGTATCCTTTTCTCTTATTAGACGTGTGGATGCGATGTTGAGGGTCCTGACCTTCGAATCGATACCCATTTTGACATATGTTCAATCTCGGTTTAAACTAGACAGGGTGGGTCGTTTGGGGTTATTTGGGGGCATTTCTATGCTTTTTTCGGTTTGCGATTTCTAACAAGCGTCCTTATCTCTTATTAGACGTGTGGATGCGATGTTAAGGGTCGTGACCTTCGAATCGATACCTATTACGACATATGTTCGTTTGCGGTATAAACTAGACCGGATGGGTCGTTTGGGGTTATTTGGGGGCATTTCTGTACTTTGTTGGGTTTGGGTTTTGTCCAAAACTGTCCTTATCAGTTATTAGACGTGTGGATGCGATGTTGAGGGTTGTGACCTTCGAATCGATACCTATTTCGACCTATGTTCATTTTCTGTCTAAACCGGACCGGGTGGTTGGTTTGGGGTTATTTGGGGGCATTTCTGTACTTTTTTGGGTTTGGGATTTTCTAAAAAGTGTCATTATCTCTTATTAGACGTGTGGATGCGATGTTGAGGGTTGTGACCTTCGAATCGATACCCATGTCGACATATGTTCATTTTTGGTTTAAAGTAGACCGGGTGGGTCGTTTGGGGTTATTTGGGGGCATTTATGTACTTTTTACATTTGGGATTTTCTAAAAAGTGCCCTTATCTCTTATTAGACGTGTGGATGCAATGTTGAGGGTTGTGACCTTCGAATCGATACCCATTTTGACATATGTTCATTTTTTGTTTAAACCAGACCGGGTGGGTCGTTTGGAGTTATTTGGGGGCATTTCTATACTTTTTTGGGTTTGCGATTTTTTAAAAATTATCTTTATCTCTTATTAGACGTGTGGATGCGATGTTGAGGGTTGTGACCTTCGAATCGATACCTATTTCGACATATGTTCATTTTCGCTTTAAACCAGACCGGGTGGGACGTTATGGGTTGTTTGGGGGAGTTTTTGTACTTTTTTGCGTTTGGGATTTTTAAGAAGTGTCCTTATCTCTTATTGGACGTGTGGATGCGATGTTGAGGGTCGTGATCTTCGCATCAATACCCATTTCGACATATGTTCATTTTCGGTTTAAACCTGATCGCGTTGGTCGTTTGGTGTTATTTGGGGGAAATTCTGCACTTTTTTGCATTTGGGATATTCTAAAGAGTGTCCTTATCTCCTATTAGAAGTGTGGATACGATGTTGAGGGTTGTGACCTTCGAATCGATACCTATTTTGACATATGTTCATTTTTTGTCTAAACCAGACCAAGTGGGTCGTTTGGGTTTATTTGGGGGCATTTCTGTACTTTTGGATTTGGCATTTGCTAAAAAGTGTCCTTATCTCTTATTAGACGTGTGGATGCGATGTTGAGGGTCGTGACCTTCAAATTGACACCCAATTCAACATATGTTCAATTTCGGTGTAAACCAGACCGGGTGGATCGTTCCGGGTTCTTTGGGCGCATTTCTGTACTTTTTTGCGTTTGGGATTTTCTAAAAAGTATCCTTTTCTCTTATCAGACGTGTGGATACGAAGTTGAGGGTCATGACCTTCACATCGATTCCCATTTTGACATATGTTCAATTTCGGTTTAAACCAGACCGCGTGGGTCGTTTGGGGTTATTTGGGGGCAATTCTGTACTTTTTTGCGTTTGGGATTTCCCAAAAAGTGTCATTATATCTTATTAGATGTGTGGATGCGAGGTTGAGGGTTGTGACCTTCGAATCCATACCTATTTTGACATATGTTCATTTTCGGTCTAAACTAGACCGAGTGGATCGTTTAGGGTTATTTGGAGGCATTTCTATACTTTTTGGGTTTGGGATTTTCTAGAAAGTGTCATTATCTTTTATTTGACGTGTGGATGCCATGTTGAGGGTCGTGACTTTTGAATCGTTACCCAATTCAACATATGTTCAATTTTGGTTTAAACCAGATCGAGTGGGTCGTTTCGGGTTATTTAGGGGCATTTTTGTACTTTTTTACGTTTTAGATTTTCTAAAAAGTGTCATTTTCTCTTATTAGACGTGTGGATGCGATGTTGAGGGTCGTGACCTTCGAATCGATACCCATTTTGACATATGTTCAATCTCGGTTTAAACTAGACAGGGTGGGTCGTTTGGGGTTATTTGGGGGCATTTCTGTGCTTTTTTCAGTTTGTGATTTTCTAACAAGCGTCCTTATCTCTTATTAGTCATGTGGATGCGATGTTAAGGGTCGTGACCTTCGAATCAATACCTATTACGACATATGTTCGTTTGCGGTATAAACTAGACCGGGTGGGTCGTTTGGGGTTATTTGGGGGCATTTCTGACATTTTTTGGGTTTGGGTTTTGCCCAAAACTGTCCTTATCACTTATTAGACGTGTGGATGCGATGTTGAGGGTTGTGACCTTCGAATCGATACCTATTTCGACCTATGTTCATTTTCGGTCTAAACCGGACCGGGTGGTTCGTTTGGGGTTATTTGGGGGCATTTCTGTACTTTTTTGGGTATGGGATTTTCTAAAAAGTGTCATTATCTCTTATTAGACGTGTGGATGCAATGTTGAGGGTTGTGACCTTCGAATCGATACCCATTTCGACATATGTTCATTTTTGGTTTAAAGCAGACCGGGTGGGTCGTTTGGGGTTATTTGGGGGCATTTATGTACTTTTTTATATTTGGGATTTTCTAAAAAGTGCCCTTATCTCTTATTAGACGTGTGGATGCGATGTTGAGGGTTGTGACCTTCGAATCGATACCCATTTCGACATATGTTCATTTTTGGTTTAAACCAGACCAGGTGGGTCGTTTGGAGTTATTTGGGGGCATTTCTATACTTTTTTGGGTTTGCGATTTATTAAAAAGTATCTTCATCTCTTATTAGACGTGTGGATGCGATGTTGAGGGTTGTGACCTTCGAATCGATACCTATTTCGACATATGTTCATTTTTGCTTTAAACCAGATTGGGTGGGTCGTTATGGGTTGTTTGGGGGCGTTTTTGTATTTTTTTGCGTTTGGGATTTTTAAGAAGTGTCCTTATCTCTTATTGGACGTGTGGATGCGATGTTGAGAGCCGTGATCTTCGCATCGATACCCATTTCTACATATGTTCATTTTCGGTTTAAACCAGACCGTGTTGGTCGTTTGGTGTTATTTGGGGGAAATTCTGTACTTTTTTGCATTTGGGATATTCTAAAGAGTGTCCTTATCTCCTATTAGAAGTGTGGATCCGATGTTGAGGGTTGTGACCTTCGAATCGATACCAATTTCGCCATATGTTCATTTTTTGTCTAAACCAGACCAGGTGGGTCATTTGGTGTTATTTGGGGGCATTTTTGTACTTTTAGGATTTTCTAAAAAGTGTCATTATCTCTTATTAGACGTGTGGATGCAATGTTGAGGGTCGTGACCTTCGAATCGATACCCAATTCAACATATGTTCAATTTCAGTTTAAACCAGACCGAGTGGGTCGTTTCGGGTTCTTTGAGCGCATTTCTGTATTTTTTTGCTTTTGGGATTTTCTAAAAAGTGTCATTTTCCCTTATTAGACGTGTGGATACGATGTTGAGGGTCGTGACCTTTACATCGATTCCCATTTCGACATATGTTCAATTTCAGTTTAAACCAGACCGCGTGAGTCGTTTGGTGTTATTTGGGGGCAATTCTGTACTTTTTTGTGTTTGGGATTTCCCAAAAAGTGTCCTTATCTCTTATTAGACGTGTGGATGCGATGTTGAGGGTTGTGACCTTCGAATCGATACCTATTTTGACATATGTTCATTTCGGTCTAAACTAGATCGAGTGGGTCGTTTAGGGTTATTTGGGGGCATTTCTGTAGTTTTTGGGTTTGAGATTTTTTAAAAAGTGTCATTATCTCTTATTAGACGTGTGGATGCCATGTTGAGGGTCGTGACCTTCGAATCGATACCCAATTCAACATATGTTCAATTTCGGTTTAAACCAGACCGAGTGGGTCGTTTCGGGTTATTTGGGGGCATTTCTGTACTTTTTTACTTTTTAGATTTTCTAAAAAGTGTCATTTTCTCTTATTAGACGTGTGGATGCGATGTTGAGGGTCCTGACCTTCGAATCGATACCCATTTCGATATATGTTCAATTTCGGTTTAAAACAGACCGGGTGGGTCGTTTGGGGTTATTTGGGGCCACTTCTGTGCTTTTTTCGGTTTGTAATTTTCTAAGAAGCGTCCTTATCTCTTATTAGACATGTGGATGCAATGTTAAGGGTCGTGACCTTCGAATCAATACCTAATTTGACATATGTTTGTTTGCGGTATAAACTAGACCGGGTGGATCGTTTGGGGTTATTTGGGGGCATTTCTGTATTTTTTTGGGTTTAGGTTTTGCCAAAAACTGTCATTATCTCTTATTAGATGTGTTTGAGTTAAAATAAAACCACAAGCGTACGGGTCAATCATAGCTACGGGTCGAACACGAGGAGATATACGCCACTCTATTTAACTAATCTTAAAAGTAATGCAGAGTGAATCAAATTAATTAAATTACTAAATTAATGATAATTAAACTAACAGATCCTAACTCACAAGCACCTAACAAATTACGCATCTACGGGATTAAGTTGATGTCCTAACACATGAACATCTAACCTATCAAACTAACGCAAATTGGGAGTAATTAAAAATAAAATCATCTACTACCAAGTTGAAAGTAATAAAAATACAGTCACACATCCACATCCACATAAACAAAATAACCACATAAACAAAGTAACCCATAAGAAAATAAAAGAAATAGAGGGAGAAGAAGAGAATGAGATTAAGAGTTTAGAGAATGCAAACCTAGGTGTGCTTGAACCGAATTAATTGAAGAAGCTTGAATGAATACTTGCATGAACTTACCATGGCCTCCTCTTCTAAATCTCCAAGTCTTGTCATCAACATAGGAGCTTAGACTAGGAAGGTTTAAACTAAAACTATTACAACCATATTGAGGACATTAAAGCATAAACTAACCCTATTACAACCCTTAACTAATCTTATGAAAGCAAAATTAAGAACTTGAAAGAGCTAATCTTATGAAATCAAACTAAGAACTAAAGCCAAAAATAGGGGAAGAAGAGAAAATTTCACTAAGTGAATGAACAATTTTTACAAGAGAGGTAGGGGGTATTTATAGGGGGAAGAGAGGAGAAGAGAGAAGATAGAAGTGTAGGAGAAATATTCCCTAAGAAAAGAAAATATTCTCTTCTCTTTCCTCTTTTACAATGCCTTGAATCCTAAGAAAAAAGAAAAAAAATAGAAAAAAGAAGAAGAGAAGATTGTTTACATAGACCTTATATTTCTAGAAAAGTAAACTTCCTATTCTAACAAGTGCTTCCTTTTCTTTGTAGATATCTTCTCCAAGCAATAAAATCAAAGCATCTTTGATTTTTCAACCTTCCATAGATGGAAAAATATAAATCTATCCCAAGTAGAATTTCAGAAGTGCCCTTGAGAAGTTGGAGGAGAGAGAGAGTAAGGGTGATGACTAGGATTCCTTCAAGAATAAATAAAATATCCATTCTGTCCTTCAGAAAATGTGGAGCATGGGATGCTTGTATAAGCCTCACCATTGTGTTCCTTGCGAAAAATCACCCAAAATAGACCCAAATTTTGTCCAACTCGTAGTTGGGGAGCCCAAGATATCTCAAGTTGAAGTTGGACTGTCCAGAGCCTTCCAAATGGAATCTTTTGGGTACAGTAAAGTAATTTCTGATAATTGTATTAAGACCCCTAGAATCCGAACTTCCGCTTCACTTCGTCCCGGTCTGACTGTCAATAATTATAAATAAACCCCTATAGACCATTTTCGCGCGTCGTTACGAAAACGGCCATAACTTTTTCGTTTCAACTCGGAATCAAGTGCCGTTTGAACAGTTGCGAAGCTCACTCGATGGACTATGCATCCATACTATTAACACCTCTAAAAAGCTTAAAAACATCTCCTTAGCATCATTTCCTCCATTTTCACAATAATTCACCCAAACCCTGAAAAGCACAAGAAAGCACAGAGTAACTCTGTCTTATGTGGTAAAATGTATGCTTTATGCGCTAAGATTTCACACATAAATGTGCTGATCAGATTCCCCCACACTTGAATGTTACTTGTCCTCAAGTAAACCAAAAGATAAACTAACCTAGAATGCAAAAAATCCTAACTCACTTTCGTAGGAATCACGGTTGCACTTAGCATGTGCAACAAGCCTTTCAACCCCTAGGTTACCCCTAGTGGACGAGTTGTGTCTCGTGGGTGTTTGCAGGGAATATGCATCCAAAATTCAATAAATAAAAAAGAATGATGTAAATTTTTCTCATGGCATAAGTAAGATAGTGCACACAATCTCAAAAAAATACTCAACTAAAGATTAAGGAGCCAAAGGTTCCCCCACACCTGAATTTTATCACCCCACATCAATTCAAGTAACAAACATACATCAAGGTCAAGGGATCTCCTCATATTTTCTGAACACTACTCACCTTCAAGTAAACCACTCATAGCATTGATGGAACCAAAGACTTAGGCATTGAGTATTTTTGACTATACTTTCTTTTCCAGGCATTAAGGCAAAAGTTTTTTTTTTTTTTTTTTTTTTCAACAACAAACTCTTTTTCTACTCCACTACTGCTCTCTGAGTGACATGGTGGAGCATACTGAGACATTGATGCAAGAGTCTTTTTTTTTTTTTTTGAGTTTCCTTCCAAGGAATTTCGATCAAGTCACCCTGCTTCATGAGGCACAGTGCCCTGTCTAGTCCCAAGGGATTCCACTTTTTCTTTCTGTTTCTTTCTTCGTCTTTTTTCATTCACTTTCACTTTCATACCTTGCCACCAACAAATTAGTCTCAACTACTAGCCAAAAGATCAAAGGAGTCCATAAACACATAGAGGAATCTAACCATCAAATGAAGTAGCACTCATATTTTCCAACTCAATCCCGATCACCGGATACAAACCAACTACAGGCCTTGAAAAGGGATTTTTTTATTACTTCGCATGCTAGGGCACCTAATTCCCTCTCTCTCGCTTTGCAAATCGAAGAGACTTATGCACATAACCAAAAACTCTCACCACAATCAAAATTCACAATTAAAGGCCAACACCCCCCCCCCCCCACACTTAAGTCATGTAGTGTCCTCAATGCATGAAGAAAAAAAAGAATAAGGACAAGGGAGGGGATACATACCAGGATATCAAGGGTCAAGGTAAAGAGGCTCATGGAGATCCATGACCTCTTCGTCAACTGGAGTAGGCATCACTATGTACGGCTTCAATCTTTGGCCATTGACCTTGAAAGTAGCTCCAGTACTTGGATTGAGGACTTCAACAGCCCCATGATGATAGACTTTTTGAACAATATAGGGGTCATCCCATCTAGAGCACAACTTACCTGGAAAAATGTGCAACTGAGAATTGTACAACAAAACTTTTTGGCCAATCTCAAAAGATTTTCTCAAAATGTGCCTATCATGGAAAGCCTTGATTTTTGCCTTGTAAATCCGAGCATTCTCATATGCCTCCTTCCTAATCTCTTCCAACTCAGATAGTTGGAGTTTCCTATGGGCACCTGCAGTGGGTAGGTCAAAGTTAAGCTTCTTGATAGCCCAAAAGGCCTTATGCTCAATCTCTATAGGTAAGTGACATGCCTTTTCATACACCAGACGGTATGAAGATTGACCAAGATCGGTCTTGAAGGCTGTCCTATGGGCCCACAATGCATCTACCAACTGGTTAGACCAATCCTTGCTATTCGGGTTGATGGTTTTCTCAAGAATTTGCTTTATCTGTCGATTTGAAACCTCAACCTGACCACTAGTCTGGGGATGGTAGGGTGTGGCCAATTTATGGATGACACCATACTTTCTCATGAGGGCTTCAAAGGGCCGGTTACAAAAATGCTTGCCCCGATCACTAATGATTGCAAGGGGAGTACTAAAATGGGAGAAGATGTTCTCCTTCAGAAATTTCACAACCACCTTGTGGTTGTTGGTCTTATAAGCAATAGCCTCAATCCATTTGGACACATAGTCCACAGCAAGTAATATGTACAGGTTACCAAAAGAGTTAGGAAAAGACCCCATGAAATCAATACCCCATACATCAAACACCTCAACCATCAGAATTGGGTTGAGGGGCATCATATTCCTCCTGGTAAGACGCCCTAAAGATTGACATGAAGGACACGCCTTACAATAAGTAAAAGCGTCTTTAAACAGACTAGGCCAATAAAATCCACACTGTAAACCTTGGCCGCAGTCTTATTAGGCCCAAAGTGGCCTCCACAAGCCTGATCATGACAAAAAGATAAGACAGATTGTTGCTCATGATCAGGAACACATCTCCAGATTACTTGATCCGGGCAAGTTTTAAAAAGATAAGGATCATCCCAAAAGAAATATTTAACTTGTGAAAAGAAATGATTCTTATCTTGGGTGGACCAATGTGCAGGTGTCACGTCCGTAACCAGATAATTAACAATGTCAACAAACCAAGGTTCACTAGACACTGCCATCAGATACTCATCAGGAAAATTCCCGTTGACTGGAGAATCGACAGTCAAAGAATTAGGCAGCCGGGATAGATGGTCTGCAACCAAATTTTCATAATCTTTCTTATCCCTAATTTCAAGATCAAATTCTTGCAACAAAAGGACCCACCTAATGAGGCGAGCCTTGGCATCTTTCTTCTGCACAAGATATTTGATAGCTGCATGGTCAGTATAAACAATCACAAGTAATCCAACCAAGTAGGACCTAAACTTCTCCAAAGCAAACATAACAGCTAAAAACTCTTTCTCAGTAGTGGTATAATTAAGCTGTGCATCATTAAGAGTCCTACTTGCATAATAAATCACATAGGGTAATTTGTTGATTCTTTGCCCAAGAACAACCCCTATAACAAAATCAGAGGCATCACACATAAGCTCAAATGGAACTATCCAATTTGGAGCTTGAATAATAGAGGCTGAAGTCAATGCTCTTTTCAATTGCTCAAAACTATCATGGCACTCAGAAGAGAAATCAAATGGGCAATGGCTAAAGTCCTTGATAAACCTTCTATAAAAACCTGCATGGCCAAGAAAAGATCTAATGTCCTTCACACTCTTGGGTGGTGGTAAATTGATAATAAGGTCCACCTTAGATCTATCAACCTTGATCCCCTCCTTGGACACAATATGACCAAGAACTATGCCTTGCTTCACCATGAAGTGGCACTTCTCCCAATTCAGGACCAAGTTATTTTCTATGCATCTTTTAAGAACCAAAGAGATATGATGCAAGCAATGAGAAAAGGTACTGTCGTGAATAGAAAAATCATCCATAAACACCTCTAGGAAGTGCTCTACTATATCAGAAAAGATATTCATCATGCACCTTTGAAATGTAGTAGGGGCATTGCAAAGCCCAAAAGACATACGCCGGTAAGCAAAAGTTCCATAAGGGCATGTGAAAGTGGTCTTGTGTTGGTCCTTTAAGGCAATGGAGATTTGGTTGTAGCCTGCATATCCATCAAGAAAATAATAATATTCATGGTCAACTAGTCTCTCTAACATCTAATCAATAAAAGTCAAGGGGAAATGGTCCTTCCATATTGTCACACTCTCCACCCCGTTTGGATACGGGTTGGAATCAACTCATTATTGGCATTCTCAACTACAGTGACTCCTCCTTCTTAGGTACAACCTGCACAGGACTCACCCATTGGTTATCAAAAATAGGATAAATGATGCCATGATCCAAGTATTTTAAGATCTCTTTCTTGATTGCCTCTTTAATCACAGGGTTAGCCCTCCTTTGGGGTTCCTTAGAAGGTGTGGAACTCTCCATCAGATGTATATAATGTTGAACAATGGAGGGGCTAATACCTTTGATGTCAGATATGGTCCAACCTATGGCTTCCTTATGGTCCTTTAGAAGCTTAATCAACTCTTATTCCTGAATAGAAGTCAAATCAGAAGCAATAATAATAGGAAGGGTATGATCATGTCCTAGGAAGGCATACTTGAGGTTGGAGGGCAATGCCTTCAACTCTAATGTGGGGCGCTCAACAATAGAGGTTTGGGAATGGTGGTGGATAGGGGTTCAAGAGGCTCCAAAGGTGGTTGGACGCTTCAAACCTCAGATAAGAGGGTATCATCAACACCCTCCAATTCCTGCATACATTCTTAAAATCCCGAATCAAAATCAATCTCAAAGAACGTATCAATATCATCGGGAAATCCTTGAAGCATATGCACCTCTTCATCCATATCAGGCTGCTTGCCCAACCTAAACACATTGAAGTCAACAGAAGTATTGTCGAAAGATAATTTTATGAGACCATTCCTGCAATTGATTAAAGCATTACCGGTAGCTAGGAATGGTCTACCCAATATGATTGAGATTTGGTCCTTGAAGTTGGCAGTGGGTTGGATATCTAAAATAATAAAATCCACAGGATAATTAATTCCCTAACCTTCAACAGGACATCCTCAATCATTCCCTTAGGAACTTTAACCGACCGATCTACAAGTTGAAGAGTAATTTTGGTCGATTTCAGTTCTCCCAATCCCAGTTGTTGGTAGACATGAAAGGGTAAGAGGTTCATACTTGCACCAAGGTCCAATAAGGCATGATCAATAGTGATATGACCTATAGTGCAAGAGATGGTGGGGCTTCTAGGATCCTTATGCTTGGCTGTTACTGGTTGTGAGATTAGAGAACTAATGCTAGCAGCCAAGAATGCCTTTTTGGGCACATTGGTGGTCCGCTTTTGGGTGCATAAGTCTTTGAGGACTTTAGCATAAGCGGGGATCTGGGCAATGGCATCCAACAAGGGGATATTCACCTGAACCTATTTGAACACATCCAATATCTTCTCCACAGAAGGAGACTTCTTGCTAACCAACCTATTTGGGAAAGGGACAGGTAGAGTATAAATTCTTTCAGGGTTGGTCTTTTTAACTTCCTCAATAGAATCCTCTTTGGTTTCCTCAACCAAATCATCTGGAATATCTTCAGGTTCATCAGACAAATTTGGAACAATAGGCACTTCAATGGCCTCTTCAGAAGGGGGAGAGTCAACAGGAGTATAAGATGGTAAAGACTGAGGTGCACTAGCCTGTTGATACTCACGACCACTCCTTAAAGCATATACAACATTTACCTATCTAGAGGGCCCTTGGTGCTAGGGGTGTCAACCGGTCGGGCTCGGTCGGGTTCGGTCGGGCCTAGCCGGGCCTCACCAATTGTGCAGGCTGCACCGTGTCCGACCATTTAAGTATTCGGTCCGGGCCATGTCGGGCTCGATCGGGGTTCGGTCGGTGTCGGTCTTTAATCGGGTACTAAAATCGGGCTTTAATTGGGTCTTAACCGGGTTGTGGGCCTGTTTAACTCTTCATCGGGCCTTACCCGGTTCTTAATCGGGCCTTTACAGAATTAAATTCCTACTTCAAAAAATAAAGCGAAAAGAAATGGGTTTCCACCAAAACACATTCAAGACCCAAATCCAAACCCAATTTTTCAAACCATAATCTTTTCCTGAACTTATGTTTATTAGTTTCTACCAATAAAAAGGAAGAACTTATGTTTATTAGTTTTTATTTACTGATTTGTTTCTTTTTGTAATTATAATTAACTCAAATTTATGAAGTGCTTATGCTTATCAGCTCAATCATCATTGACGTCACGGGTTCGCCCGCTATTTGTTTTCTCTTTGGAGCAAGAACACCCCTGACCCTTTTTGTATATGTCCGATTCTGATTCTATGAAATGAGAAGCTTAATGGAGAAGAATATAAACATTTTTTTGAGTTAAGGAAACCCATCAATTGAATTGCCCATTTAATTTGGGCTTAATGAGCTAATCATTTTAAGGAGTTAAATAGGAAAAGAGAGAGGGTTATCAGGTGGGCAAAATGGATTAATGGAGGGTGGTTTGCTTAAAGGGTCGGGCTAGGTCGGGCTGTAGCTGGGCGGGCTAGGTCGGGCTTGAAAACGGTAAGTCCGGTCGGGCACCCGACGGGCTAGGACCCCACACCGGGACCGCCCTATTATTAAACGTGTCGGGCTTAAGCCCGACACATTTAAGAATCGGTCCGATCTGGGTCGGGCTTTAACCGGGCGGGCTCGGTCGGGCCTGCCTGGCCGGGCCTGGAATTGACACCCCTACTTGGTGCTGTTGGCCTTGTGCAACATTGGTTGGAGGAGCTTGGGTACCTTGCTGAATATGAACCTGATGCCTAGGATTTGACTCAGGTTGGCTAGGTAACTTTCCTGTTTTCCTCTCATGCAGGATTATGACAAGCTAGGTGAGTTTTTTCTCTATATTATTGTGGCTTGTCATAAGAAGAGCTATCTTGTTGTCCATCTCATTCAGTTTTGTTGCCTCTCCTGTATTAGTAAACCCTGGGGGTTGCTGATAAGGTGTAAGGCGAGGAGGCCTAGCAGAATTAATAGAAGGTCCTAGATGAGGACGAGGGGGAGGGATTAGGAGACATTCGACATTCCTTGGCTTTGTGGTGCATAGTTGGGCCTTTGGGCACCAAGCTGGCCTTGATGGTTAAAGTTGGATGGGCCTGCTTGGTTCCCTTGATTCCAGGAGAAATTGGGGTGATTTCTCCATCCTGGATTGTAAGTATTGCTATATGGGTTATTTTGGTAGAGAGCACTTACATTCTCAGTGCTGGAATTGCCCAACAAGGTGTTGGGGCATTCCTCAGAAAGGTGTCCAGGGGTTTGGCACCAATTGCATACCGACACATGGTTGACCTGGTTGACCGGATTAATTGGTATAGACTTTTTAAGAACTATGGACTCCAACCGTTTTATGAGGCTGTCAAGTTTGGCCTCCTTGACTGGCATACCCTCTATGAGATACCCCTTAGTGGTCCTTTCAGCCTCTTGGGAAGATTCCCATTCCCTAGTCTTATCAGCCAAGTTGGTTAACAATGTCCATGCATCATTCTCCTCAGAAAAAGAAGTAACGCCTGCTGCTGGACACATGGACTCTACAAGTTGCTTGGTCTAATAATCAATACCCTCATAAATAATTTGGCATAGCTACCACAAGTCAAAACCATGGTGAGGGAATTCTAAGAGGAGGTCCTTGAATCTTTTCATGAATTTAGCAAAGGACTCATGTGGTTTCTGCCTGAACTGGAGGATGTCACTTTTAAGCTTATTGGTCTTGTGAAGAGGGAAGAATTTTCTCAAAAAGACAATGGTGAACTCATCCCAAGTATTAATGGAGTTTGTTGGCAGTCCATAGAGCCACTTCTTGGCCTGGTCTTTCAGGGCAAAGGGTATAAATTTAAGCCTAACTGCATCATCAGTCAAATTTTGGACCTTAATTAGAGCACAGACCTCCTCAAATTCCCTAAGGAAGAGATATGCATCCTCATTAGCCATCCCATGGAAATGGGGTAGCATGCTGATAAAGTTGGTCTTGAGTTTATAGTTATTCCCTATAACAATAGGCAGACTAATGCTTGAGGGTTGTGTAGCCCTGGTGGGGTAGAACCTATCCTTAAGAGTCTTGGGTTGTTGGTCACCCATGATTAAAGGTGGGGTTAAGGGTAGTGGAAAAGGTGGTATTCTAATAAGACGATTACTTGAATCATGAGTCCACACCTTAGCCACCTAAACAGATATGAGGTCGGACTCCTTTGAAAAATTAAAAGAAAAAAAAAATAAAAAATAAAAGACTTAAGGAAAAAGAAGTACTAAAAACAAGGAGCCCAAGGTAGATAGTGCATCTATCCCTCAAAAATCGAAACAATGATTCCAAAGCTGTAAGGTTGCCATATAGGTTGACAATAAGGGAACCTGTATAGTCTTGACGAGCCATCTACGGGCGACTCCAAATGGATTCTGATGTAGGGTGGAGGACTACTATACGTTTATGTTTCCAATGCTCTCACTATGTCATTTTCCTGTTATCAAGAGTGGTCACCTCCAAAGATAAGTCACATGCCAATCCAAACCATCCAACAAATCAAGGGGCACCAAGATTGGCTGGGTTTGGGCATATGACGGACTTTAGATTGGGCGCACACTATTTGAAACAGAAGAGAAACAAGAAGAGGTTTTCAAAAACTGATTTTTTTTTCCAGAAAAAGAAGAGAAAATAATAAACTAAAACACTTCAAACTACTTAAAAATCAGAAAAATAAAATAGACTATAATTTCCCCGACAACTGCGCCAAAAACTTGTTTGAGTTAAAATAAAACCACAAGTGTACGGGTCAATCGTAGCTACGGGTCGAACACGAGGAGCAATACGCCACTCTATTTAACTAATCTTAAAAGTAATGCAAAGTGAATCAAATTACTTAAATTACTAAATTAATGGTAATTAAACTAACGGATCCTAACTCATAAGCATCTAATAAATTACGCATCTATGGGATTAAGTTGGCGTCCTAACACATGACCATCTAACCTATCAAACTAACGCAAATTGGGAGTAATTAAAAATAAAATTCTATACTACCAACTTGGAAGTAATAAAAATGCAGTCACGCATCCACATCCACATAAACAAAATAACCACATAAACAAAGTAACCCATAAGAAAATAAAAGAAATAGAGGGAGAAGAAGAAGAAGGAGAAGAAGACGGAGAAGAAGAGAATGAGATTGAGAGTTTAGAGAATGCAAACCTAGGTGTCTTTGAACCGGATTAATTGAAGAAGCTTGAATGAATACTTGCATGAACTTACCATGGCCTCCTCTTCTAAATCTCCAAGTCTTGTCATCAACATATGAGCTTAGACTAGGAAGCTTTAAACTAAAACTATTACAACCATATTGAAGACATTAAAGCATAAACTACTCCTATTACAACCATTAACTAATCTTATGAAAGCAAAATTAAGAACTTGAAAGAGCTAATCTTAAGAAATCAAACTAAGAACTAAAGCCAAAAATAGGAGAAGAAGAGAAAATTTCACTAAGTGAATGAACAATTTTTACAAGAGAGGTAGGGGGTATTTATAGGGGGAAGAGAGAAGAGAGAAGATGAAAGTGTAGGAGAAATATTCCCTAAGAAAAGAAAATATTCTCTTCTCTTTCCTCTTTTACAATGCCTTGAATCCTAAGAAAAAAGAAAAAAAATAGAAAGAAGAAGAAGAGAAGATTGTTTACATAGACCTTCTATTTCTAGAAAAGTAAACTTCCAATTCTAACAAGTGCTTCCTTTTCTTTGTAGATATCTTCTCCAAGCAATAAAATCAAAGCATTTTTGATTTTTCAACCTTCCACAGATGAGAAAATATAAATCTATCCCAAGTAGAATTTTAGAAGTGCCCTTGAGAAGTTGGAGGAGAGAGAGAGTAAGGGTGATGACTAGGATTCCTTCAAGAATAAATAAAATACCCATTCTGTCATTCAGAAAACGTAGAGCATGGGGTGCTTATTTATCCTCACCATTGTGTTCCTTGCAAAAAATCACCCAAAATAGACCCAAATTTCGTCCAATTCGGAGTTGGGGAGCCCAAGATATCTCAAGTTGAAGTTGGACTGTCCAGAGCCCTCCAAATGGAATCTTTCGGGTACAGTAAAGTAACTTCTAATAATTACATTAAGGCCCCTAGAATCCAAACTTTCGCTTCATTTTGTCCCCGTCCGACTGTCAATAATTATAAATAAACCCCTATAGACCATTTTCACGCGTCGTTACGAAAACGGCCATAACTTTTTCGTTTCAACTCGGAATCAAGTGTCGTTTGAACCGCTGCAAAGCTGACTCAATGGGCTATGCATCCATATTATTAACAATATTAAAAAGCTTAAAAACATCTCCTTAGCATTATCTCCTCCATTTTCATAATAATTCACCTAAACCCTGAAAAGCACAAGAAAGCACCGAGTAACTTGGTCCAATGTGGTAAAATAAATGCTTTATGCCCTAAGATTTCACACATAAATATGCTCATCAAGATGTGTAGATGCGATGTTGAGGGTCTTGACCTTCGAATCCTTACCCAATTTGACATGTTCATTTTCGATTTTAACCAGACCGTGTGGGTCGTTTCGGGTTATTTGGGGACATTTTTGTACATTTTTACGATTGGGATTTTCTAAAAAGTGTCATTTTCTCTTATTAGACGTGTGGATGCGATGTTGAGAGTCGTGACCTTCGAATCGATACCCATTTTGACATGTTCAATTTCGGTTTAAACCAGACCGTGTGGTTCACTTGGTGTTATTTTGGGGCAATTCTGTACTTTTTAGCGTTTGAGATTTTCTAAAAAGTGTCCTTATCTCTTATTAGACATGTGGATGCAATGGTGACGGTCGAGAATTCGAATCGATACCTATTTTGACATATGTTCGTTTTCGATTTAAACCAGACAGGATCGTTCGTTTGGGGTTATTTGGGGGCACTTCTGTACTTTTTTTTGTTTGCAATTTTCTAGCAAGTGTCATTATCTCTTATTAGACGTGTGGATGCGATGTTGAGGGTTGTGACCTTCGAATCGATACCAATTTTGACATATGTTCATTTTCGGTCTAAACCAGATAGGGTGGGCTGTTTGGGTTTATTTGGGGCATTTCTGTACTCACTTGGGTTTGGGATTTTTTGAAAATTGTCCTCATCTCTTATTAGACGTTTCGATACGATGTTGAGGGTTCTGACCTTCGAATCGATACCCAATTCGACATATGTTCCTTTTTGGTTTAAACCAGACCGGGTCGGCCGTTTGTGGTTATTTAGGGGCATTTCTGTACTTTTTTGCTTTTGGGATGTTTTAAAAAGTGTCCTTATCTGTTATTAGATGTGTGGA
Source organism: Telopea speciosissima (assembly GCF_018873765.1). Lineage (NCBI taxonomy): Eukaryota > Viridiplantae > Streptophyta > Magnoliopsida > Proteales > Proteaceae > Telopea > Telopea speciosissima. Next base: position 94,010 of record NW_025317375.1, read on the forward strand.
TGCGATGTTGAGGGTTGTGACCTTCGAATCGGTACCTATTTCAACATACGTTCATTTTCGATTAAAACTAGATCGGGTGGGTCATTTGGTGTTATTTAGGGTAATTCTGTACTTTTTTGTGTTTGGCATTTTCTAAAAAGTGTCCTTATCTCTTATTAGACGTGTGGATGCGATGTTGAGGGTTGTAACCTTTGAATCGATACCTATTTTGACATATGTTCATTTTCGGTCTAAACCAGACCGGGTGGGTCGTTTGGGTTTATTTGGGGGCATATTTATATTTTTTTGGGTTTCAAATTTTTTGACAACTGTCCTTATCTCTAATTAGACATGTGGATACGATGTTGAGGGTCATGACCTTCGAATCGATACCCAATTCGACATATGTTCATTTTCGATTTAAACCAGACCGAGTGGGTCGTTTGGGGTTATTTGGGGGCATTTCTGTACTTTTTTGCATTTGGGATGTTCTAAAAAGTGTCATTATCTCTTATTAGATCTGTGGATGCGATGTTGAGGGTCGTGACCTTCGAATCGTTACCTATTTCGACATATGTTCATTTTTTGTTTAAACCAGACCGGGTTGGTCATTTGGTGTTATTTGGAGGCATTTCTGTACTTTCAAAAATGTGTCATTATCTCTTATTAGACGAGTGGATACGATGTTGAGGGTCATGACCTTCGAATCGATACCCTTTTCGACATGTGTTCAATTTTGGTTTAAAGCAGACCGGGTGGGTCATTTAGGGTTATTTGGGGGCATTTCTGTGCTGTTTTACGTTTGGGGTTTTCTAAAAAGTGCCCTTATCTCTTAATAGAAGTGTGGATGCGATGTTGAGGGTTGTGACCTTCAAATTACCTATTTCGAAATATGTTCATTTTTTGTTTAAATCAGACCGGGTGGGTCGTTTGGGGTTATTTGGGGGCATTTCTGTACTTTTTGGGTTTAGGATTTTCCAAAAAGTGTCCTTATCTCTTATTAGACATGTGGATGCGACGTTGAGGGTTGTGACCTTCGAATCGATACCTATTTTGACATATGTTCATTTTTTATTTAAACGAAACCGGGTGGATCGTTTGTGGTTATTTGCGGGGATTTCTGTATTTTTTTGGATTTGGGATTTTTTGAAAAGTGTCGTTATCTCTTATTAGACGTGTGGATGCGATGTTGAGGGTTGTGACCATCGAATCGATACCTATTTCGACATATGTTCAATTTTGGTTTAAACCAGACCGGGTGGGATGTTTCAGGATATTTGGGGGCATTTCTGTACTTTTTGGTGTTTGGGATTTTCTAAAAATTGTCATTTTCTCTTATTAGACGTGTGGATGCGATGTTGAGGGTCGTGACCTTCGAATGGATACCCATTTCTACATATGTTCAATTTCGGTTTAAACCAGACCGCATGGTTCGTTTGGTGTTATTTGGGGGCAATTCTGTACACTTTTGAGTTTGGGGTTTTTCTAAAAAGTGCCATTATCTCTTATTTGACATGTGGACGATGTTGAGGATTGTGACTTTCGAATCAATACCCATTTCGACATATGTTCATTTTTTGTTTAAACCAGACCGGATGGGTCGTTTGGTGTCATTTGGGGGTAATTCTGTACTTTTTACGCTTGGGATTTTCTAAAAAATGTCCTTATCTCTTATTTAGACGTGAGGATGCGATGTTGAGGGTTGTGACCTTCGAATCAATACCCATTTTGACATATGTTCATTTTTTATTTAAACTAGGCCGAGTGGGTCGTTTGGAGTTATTTGGGGGCATTTCTATACTTTTTTGGGTTTACGATTTTTTAAAAAGTGTCCTTATCTTTTATTAGACGTGTGGATGCGATGTTGGGGGTTGTGACCTTCGAATCGATACCTATGTCGACATATGTTCATTTTTGGCTTAAACCAGACCGAGTGGGTCGTTTTGGGGTTATTTGGGGGCATTTTTGTACTTTTCTGGGTTTCGGATTTTTAAAAAGTGTCCTTATCACTTATTAGACATGTGGATCCGATGTTGAGGGTTGTGACCTTCAAATCGATACCTATTTTGACATATGTTCATTTTCGGTTCAAACCAAACCGGGTGGGTCGTTTGAGGTTATTTGGGGGCATTTGTGTACTTTTTTGGGTTTGGGATTTCTAAAAAGTGCCCTTATCTCTTATTAGATGTGTGGATGCGATGTTGAGGGTTGTGACCTTCGAATCGATACCTATTTTGACATATATTCATTTTCGGTTTAAACCAGATCGGGTGGTTCGTTTTGGGTTATTTGGGTGCATTTCTGTACTTTTTTGGGTTTGTGATTTTCTAAAAATTATCCATATGTCTTATTAGATGTGTGGATGCGTGGTTGAGGGTTGTGACCTTCGAATCGATACCTATTTCGACATATGTTCATTTTTTATTTAAACAACACCGGGTGGGTTGTTTGGGGTTATTTGGGGGGCATTTCTGTACTTTTTTGGGTTTTGAATTTTCTAAAAAGTGTCCTAATCTCTTTTTAGACGTGTGGATGAGATGTTGAGGGTTGTGACCTTCGAATCGATGCCCATTTCGACATATGTTCATTAATGGTTTAAAGCAGATCGGGTGGGTCGTTTGGGGTTACTTGGGGGCATTTCAGTCCTTTTTTATGTTTGGGGTTTTCTAAAATGTGTCATTATCTCTTCTTAGACGTGTGGATGCGATGTTGAGGGTCGTGACCTTCGAATCGATACCCTTTTCGCCATGTGTTTAATTTTGGTTTAAAGCAGACCGGGTGGGTCGTTTAGGGTTATTTGGGGGCATTTCTGTACTTTTTTGCATTTGGGGTTTTCTGAAAAGTGCCCTTATCTCTTAATAAATGTGTGGACGCGATGTTGAGGGTTGTGACCTTCGAATCGATACCTATTTTGACATATGTTCATTTTTTGTTTAAATTAGACCAGGTGGGTCGTTTGGGGTCATTTGGAGGCATTTATGTACTTTTTTGGGTTTGGGATTTTCCAAAAAATGTCCTTATCTCTTATTAGAAGTGTGGATGCGACGTTGAGGGTTGTGACCTTCGAATCGATACCTATTTTGACATATATTCATTTTCGATTTAAACTAGCTTGGGTGGATGGTTTGGGGTTAATTGCGGGCATTTCTGTATTTTTTTTGGTTTGGGATTTTCTGAAAAGTGTCGTTATCTCTTATTAGACGTGTGGATGCGATGTTGAGGGATGTGACGTTCGTATCGATACCTATTTCGACATATGTTCAATTTCAGTTTAAACCAGACCGGGTGGGTTGTTTGGGGTTATTTTGGGGCATTTTTATACTTTTTTGGGTTTGTGATTTTCTAAAAAGTGTCCATATTGCTTATTAGACGTGTGGATGCGATGTTGAGGGTCGTGACCTTTGAATCGATACGTATTTCGACATATGTTCATTTTCGGTTTAAACAGACCGGGTTCGTCGTTTGGGGTTATTTGGGGGCATTTCAGTACTTTTTTGGATTTTGAATTTTTTAAAAAGTATCCTTATCTCTTATTAGCCGTGTGGATGCGATGTTGATGGTTGTGACCTTCGAATCGATACCCATTTCGACGTATGTTCATTTTCGGTTTAAAGCAGACCGGGTGGGTCGTTTTGGGTTATTTGGGGGCATTTCTGTACTTTTTTACGTTTGGGATTTTTTAAAAAGTGCCCTTATCTCCTATTTGACGTGTGGATGCGATGATTAGGATCGTGACCTTCGAATCGATACCCATTTCGACATATGTTCATTTTTTTTTTAAACCAGATCGGGTGGGTCGTTTGGAGTTATTTGGGGGCATTTCTGAACTTTTTTGGTTTTGCAATTTTTTAAAAAGTGTCCTTATCTCTTATTAGACGTGTGGATGCGATGTTGGGGGTTGTGACCTTCGATTCAATACCTATTTCGACATATGTTTGTTTTCGATTTATACCAGATCGGGTGGGTTGTTTGGGGTTATTTGGGGGCATTTCTGTACTTTTTTTGAGTTGTGGATTTTTGAAAAAGTGTCATTATCTCTTATTAGATGTGTGGATGCGATGTTGAGGGTCGTTACTTTCAAATCGAAACCCATTTTGACATATGTTCATTTTCGATTTAAACTAGACCGCGTTGGTCGTTCGGTGTTATTTGGGGGCAATTCTGTACTTTTTTACATTTGGGATTTTCTAAAAAGTATCTTTATCTCTTATTAGATGTGTGGATGTGATGTTGAGGGTCGTGACCTTCGAAGCATTACCCAATTTGACATATGTTCATTTTCGATTTTAACCAGACCGAGTGGGATGCTTTGGGATATTTGGGGGCATTTTTTTACTTTTTTGTGTTTGGGATTTTCTAAAAAGTGTCATTTTCTCTTATTAGACGCGTGGATGCGATGTTGAGGGTCCTGACCTTCGAATGGATACCCATTTCGACATATGTTCAATTTTGGTTCAAACCAGACTGCGTGGTTCGCGTGGTGTTATTTGGGGGCAATTCTGTACTTTTTTGACCTGTGGATGCGATGTTGAGGGTCGTGACCTTCGAATCGATACCTATTTCGACATATGTTCATTTTTGGTTTAAACCAGACAGGGTGGGTCGTTTGGGGTTATTTGGGGGCACTTCTGTGCTTTTTTTGGTTTGCGATTTTCTAACAAGCGTCCTTATCTCCTATTAGACATGTGGATGCGATATTGAGGGTTGTGACCTTCGAATCGATACCTTTTTTGACATATGTTCATTTTCGGCCTTAACCAGACCGGGTGGGTCGTTTGGATTTATTTGGGGGCATTTCTGTACTTTTTTGGGTTTGTAATGTTCTAAAAATTGTCCTTATCTCTTATTAGATGTGTGGATGCGATGTTCAGGGTCGTGATCTTCGAATCGTTACCTATTTTGACATATGTTCAATTTCAATTTAAACCAGACTGGGTCCGTCGTTTCGTGTTATTTGGAGGTATTTCTATATTTTTTTGGGTTTGGGATTTTCTAAAATGCGTCATTATCGCTTATTAATAGTGTGGATGCGACGTTAAGGGTCATGAACTTCGTATCGATACCCATTTCGACATATGTTCATTTTCTGTTTAAAGCAGACCGGGTGGGTCATTTGGGATTATTTGGGGGCATTTCTGTACTTTTTTGAGTTTGGGGTTTTTCTAAAAAGTGCCCTTATCTCTTCTTAGACGTGTGGACACGTTGTTGTGGATTGTGACATTCTGATCGATACCCATTTCAACATATGTTCATTTTTTGTTTAAACCAGATCGGGTGGGTCGTTTGGAATTATTTGGGGGCATTTCTGAACTTTTTTGGGTTTGCGATTTTTTGAAAAGTGTCCTTATCTCTTATTAGATGTGTGGATGTGATGTTGGGAGTTGTGACCTTCGAATCAATACCTATTTCGACATATGTTCATTTTTGGCTAAAACCAAACCGAGTGGGTCGTTTTGGGTTATTTGGGTGCATTTCTGTACTTTTCTGGGTTTGGGATTTTCTAAAAAGTGTCCTTATCTCTTATTATACGTGTGGATGCGATGTTGAGGGTTGTGACCTTCAAATCGATACCTATTTTTACATATGTTCATTTTCGGTTCAAACCTGACCGAGTGGGTCGTTTGGGATTATTTGGGGGCATTTCTATACTTTTTTGGGTTTGGAATTTTCTAAAAAGTGTCCTTATCTCTTATTAGATGTGTGGATGCGATGTTGAGGGTCGTGACCTTCGAATCTATACCCATTTTGACATATGTTCATTTTTTGTTTAAAGAAGATCGGGTGGGTCGTTTGGAGTTATTTGGGGGCATTTCATTATTTTTTTATGTTTGGGGTTTTCTAAAATGTGTCCTTATCTCTAATTAGACGTGTGGCTGCGATGCTGAGGGTCGTGACCTTCGAATCGATACCCTTTTCGACATGTGTTCAATTTTAGTTTAAAGCAGGCCGGGTGGGTCGTTTAGGGTTATTTGGGGGCATTTCTGTACTTTTTTGCGTTTGGGGTTTTCTAAAAAGTGCCCTTATCTCTTAATAAACGTGTCGATGCGATGTTGAGGGTTGTGACCTTCGAATCGATACCTATTTCGACATATGTTCATTATCGGTTTAAACCAGACAGGGTGGGTCGTTTGGGGTTTTTTGGGGGCACTACTGTGCTTTTTTCGATTTGCAATTTTCTTACAAGCGTCCTTATCTCTTATTAGACGTGTGGATGCGATATTGAGGGGAGTGACCTTCGAATCGATACCTATTTCGACATATGTTTATTTTTGCCCTTAACCAGATTGGGTGGGTCGTTTGGGTTTATTTGGGGGCATTTCTTTACTTTTTTGGGTTTGGGATGTTCTAAAAAGTGTCATTATCTCTTATTAGATGTGTGGATGCGATGTTGAGGGTCGTGATCTTCGAAACGTTACCTATTTTGACATATGTTCATTTTCGATTTAAACCACACTGGGTGGGTCATTTCGTGTTATTTGGAGGTATTTCTGTATTTTTTTGGGTTTGGGATTTTCTAAAATGTGTCATTATCGCTTATTAGTAGTGTCTATGCGACGTAAAGGGTCGTGAACTTCAAATCGATACCCATTTCGACATATGTTCATTTTCTGTTTAAAGCAGACCGGGTGGGTCATTTGGGATTATTTGGGGGCATTTCTGTACTTTTTGGAGTTTGGGGTTTTTCTAAAAAGTGCCCTTATCTCTTATTAGACGTGAGGATACGATGTTGTGGATTGTGACATTCTAAGCGATACCCATTTTGACATATGTTCATTTTTTGTTTAAACCAGATCGGGTGGGTCGTTTGGAGTTATTTGGGGGCATTTCTGAACTTTTTTGGGTTTACGATTTTTTAAAAACTGTCATTATCTCTTATTAGATGTGTGGATGCGATGTTGAGGGTTGTGACCTTCAAATCGATACCTATTTTTACATATGTTCATTTTCAGTTCAAACCAGACCGGGTGGATCGTTCGGGATTATTTGGGGGCATTTCTGTACTTTTTTGGGTTTGGGATTTTCTAAAAAGTGTCCTTATCTCTTATTAGATGTGTGGATGCGATGTTGAGGGTCGTGACCTTCGAATCGATACCCATTTCTACATATGTTCATTTTTTGTTTAAAGCAGACCGGGTGGGTCGTTTGGGGTTATTTGGGGGCATTTCAGTATTTTTTTATGTTTGGGGTTTTCTAAAATGTGTCCTTATCTCTTATTAGACGTGTGGATGCAATGTTGAGGGTCGTGACCTTCGAATCGATATCCTTTTCGACATGTGTTCAATTTTGGTTTAAAGCAGACCGGGTGGGTCGTTTAGGGTTATTTGGGGGCATTTCTGTAATTATTTGCATTTAGGATTTTCTAAAAAGTGCCCTTATCTCTTAATAGAGGTGTGGATGCGATGTTGAGGGTTGTGACCTTTGAATCGATACCTATTTCGACATGTGTTCATTTTCGGGCTGAACCAAACCGGGTGGTTCGTTTGGGTTTATTTGGGGGCATTTCTATACTTTTTTGGGTTTGGGATATTCTAAAAAGTGTCCTTATCTCTTATTAGATGTGTGGATGCGATGTTGAGGGTCGTGATCTTCAAATCGTTACCTATTTTGACATATGTTCATTTTCGATTTAAACCAGACTGGGTGGGTCATTTCGTGTTATTTGGAAGTATTTCTGTATTTTTTTGGGTTGGGATTTTCTAAAATGTGTCCTTATCGCTTATTAGTAGTGTGGATGCGACGTTAAGGGTCGTGAACTTCGAATCGATACCCATTTCGACATATGTTCATTTTCTGTTTAAAGCAGACTAGGTGGGTCATTTGGGATTATTTGGGGGCATTTCTGTACTTTTTTTAGTTTGCGATTTTTCTAAAAAGTGCCCTTATTTCTTATTAGACGTGTGGACAAGATGTTGTGGATTGTGACATTCTAATCGATTCCCATTTCGACATATGTTCATTTTTGGTTTAAACCAGATCGGGTGGGTCGTTTGGAGTTATTTGGGGGCATTTCTGTACTTTTTTGGGTTTGCGATTTTTTAAAAAGTGTGGATACAATGTTGAGGGTTGTGACGTTCAAATCGATACCTATTTTTACATATGTACATTTTTGGTTCAAACCAGATGGGGTGGGTCGTTTGGGATTATTTGGGGGCATTTCTGTACTTTTTTGGATTTGGGATTTTCTAAAAAGTGTCCTTATCTCTTATTAGATGTGTGGATGCGATGTTGAGGGTCGTGACCTTCGAATCGATACCCATTTCGACATATGTTCATTTTTTGTTTAAAGCAGACCGGGTGGGTCGTTTGGGGTTATTTGGGGGCATTTCAGTATTTTTTTATGTTTGGGGTTTTCTAAAATGTGTCCTTATCTCTTATTAGACGTGTGGATGCAATGTTGAGGGTCTTGACCTTCGAATCGATATCCTTTTCGACATGTGTTCAATTTTGGTTTAAAGCAGACCAGGTGGGTCGTTTAGGGTTATTTGGGGGCATTTCTGTACTTTTTTGTATTTGGGGTTTTCTAAAAAGTGCCCTTATCTCTTAATAGATGTGTAGATGCGATGTTGAGGGTTGTGACCTTCGAATCGATACCTATTTCGACATATGTTCATTTTTTGTTTAAATCAGACCAGGTGGGTCGCTTGGGGTTATTTGGGGGCATTTCTGTAGTTTTTTGGGTTTGGAATTTTCTAAAAAGTGTCCTTATCTTTTATTAGACGTGTGGATGCGATGTTGAGGGTCGTGACCTTCGAATCAATATGCATTTCGACATATGTTCATTTTCGGTTTGAACCAGACCGCTTTTATTGTTTGTTGTTATTTGGGGGCAATTCTGTACTTTTTTACGTTTGGGATTTTCTAAAAAGTGTCCTTATCTCTTATTAGACATGCTGACGGTCGTGACCTTCGAATCGATACCCATTTGAACAAATGTTCAATTTCGGTTTAAACTAGACCGCGTGGTTCGTTTGGTGTTATTTGGGGGCAATTCTGTACTTTTTTGCATTTGGGATTTTCTAAAAAGTGTCCTTATCTCTTATTAGACGTGTGGATGCGATGTTGAAGTTCGTGACCTTCGAATCGATACCTATTTCGACATATGTTCATATTCGATTTAAACTAGACAGGGTGGGTCGTTTGGGGTTATTTGGAAGCACTTCTGTACTTTTTTCGGTTTGCGAATTTCTAACAGGTGTCCTTATCTCTTATTAGATGTGTGGATGCGATGTTGAGGGTTTTAACCTTCGAATCGATACCTATTTCAACATATGTTCATATTCGGTATAAACCAGACCGGGTGGGTAGTTTGGGTTTATTTGGGGGAATTTCTGTACTTTTTTGGGTTTGAGATTTTCTAAAAATAGCCCTTATCTCTTATTAGACGTGTGGACGCGATGTTGAGGATCGTGAGCTTCGAATCGTTACCCCTTTCGACATATATTCATTTTGACTTTAAACCAGACTGGGTGGGTCGTTTGGTGTTATTTTGGGGCATTTCAGTACTTTTTTATGTTTGGGATTTTCTAAAAAGTGTCGTTATCTCTTATTAGACGTGTGGATGTGATGTTGAGGATCGTGATCTTCGAATCGATACCCATTTTGACATATGTTCATTTTTGGTTTAAACCAAACCGGGTGGGTCGTTTGAGGTTATTTGGGGGCATTACTGTACTTTTTGGAGTTTGGGGTTTTCTAAGAAGTGCCCTTATCTCTTATTAGACGTGTGGACGCGATGTTGAGGATCGTGAGCTTCGAATCGTTACCCCTTTTGACATATATTCATTTTTACTTTAAACCAGACCGGGTGGGTTGTTTGGTGTTATTTTGGGGCATTTCAGCACTTTTTTATGTTTGGGATTTTCTAAAAAGTGCCGTTATCTCTTATTAGACGAGTGGATGCGATGTTGAGGATCGTGATCTTCGAATCGATACCCATTTTGACATATGTTCATTTTTTGTTTAAACCAGACCGGGTGGGTCATTTGGGTTTATTTGGGGGCATTTCTATACTTTTTTGGGTTTGGAATTTTCTAAAAAGTTTCCTTATCTCTTATTAGACGTGTGGATGCGATGTTGAGGGTCATGACCTTCGAATCAATACCCATTTCGACATATTTTCATTTTCGTTTTAAACCAGACTGCGTTGGTCGTTTGGGGTTATTAGGGGGCAATTATGTACTTTTTGGCGTTTGGGATTTTTTAAAAAGTGTTCTTATCTCTTATTAGACGTGTGGATGCGATGTTGAGGGTTGTGACCTTCGAGTCGATACCTATTTCGACATATGTTCATTTTTTATCTAAACCAGACCGGGTGGGTCGTTGGGGGTTATTTGGGGGCATTTCTGTACTTTTGGGGTTTACGATTTTCTAAAAAGTGTCCTTATCTCTTATTAGACGTGTGGATGCAATGTTGAGGGTCGTGACCTTCGAATCGATACCCTTTTCGACATATGTTCATTTTCAGATTAAACCAGACTGCGTGGGTCGTTTGGTGTTATTTTAGGGCAATTCTGTATTTTTTTGCGTTCGGTATTTTCTAAAAAGTGTCCTTATCTCTTATTAGAGGTGTGGATTCGACGTTCAGGGTCGTGACCTTCGAATCGATTCCTATTTTGACATATGTTCATTTTTTATTTAAACCAGACCGGGTGGGTCTTTTGGGGTTATTTGGGGAACTTCGGTACTTTTTTCGATTTGCGATTTTCTAACTAGTGTCCTTATCTCTTATTAGACGTGTGGATGCGTCGTTGAGGGTTCTGGATTTCGAATCGATACCAGTTTCTATATATGTTCAATTTCGGTCTAAACCAGACCGGGTTGGTTGTTTGGGTTTATTTGGTGGCATTTCTGTACTTTTTTGGGTTTCAGATTTTCTGACAAGTGTCCCTATCTCTTATTAGACGTGTGGATACGATGTTGATGGTCGTGACCTTCGAATCGAAACCCAATTCGACATAGGTTCATTTTTTATTTAAACCAGACCAGGTGAGTCGTTCGGGGTTATTTGGGGGCATTTCTATACTTTTTTGGGTTTGGGATTTTCTAAAATGTGTCCTTATCTCTTATTAGATTTGTGGATGTGATGTTGAGGGTCATGACCTTCGAATCGATACCTGTTTCGACATATGTTGATTTTCGGTTTAAAGCAGACCGGGTGGGTCGTTTCGGGTTATTTGGGGGCATTTCTGTACATTTTTGCGTTTGGGATTTTCTAAAAAGTGTCCTTTTCTCTTATTAGTCGTGTGGATGCGATGTTGACGGTCAAGAATTCGAATCGATACCTATTTCGACATATGTTCCTTTTCGGTTTAAACCAGACAGGGTGGGTCGTTTGGGGTTATTCGGGGGCACTTCTATACTTTTTTCGGTTTGCGATTTTCTAACAAGTGTCCTTATCTCTTATTAGACGTGTGGATGCGATGTTGAGGGTTGTGACCTTCGAATCGATACCTATTTCGACATATATTCATTTTCGGTCTAAACCAAACCGGGTGAGTCGTTTAGGTTTATTTGGGGGCATTTCTGTACTTTATTGGGTTTGGGATTTTTTGAATAGTGTCATTATCCCTTATTAGACGTGTGGATGCGATGTTGAGGGTCCTGACCTTCGAATCGACACCCAATTCGACATATGTTTATTTTCGATTTAAACCAAATCGGGTGGGTCGTTTGGTGTTATTTGGGGGCAATTCTATACTTTTTTACGCTTGGGATTTTCTACAAAGTATCCCTATCTCTTATTAGACATGAGGATGAGGTGTTGAGGGTCGTGAGCTTCGAATCGATACCCATTTTGACATATGTTCATTTTTTGTTTAAACCAAACCGGGTGGGTCGTTTGGAGTTATTTGGGGACATTTCTGTACTTTTTTAGATTTGTAATTTTTTAAAAAGTGTCCTTATCACTTATTAGACGTGTGGATGCGATGTTGAGGGTTGTGACCTTCGAATCGATACCTAGTTCGACATATGTTCATTTTCAGTTTAAACTAGACCGGGTGGGTCGTTAGGGGTTATTTGGGGGCATTTCTGTACTTTTTTGGGTCTGGGATTTTCTAAAAAGTGTCCTTATCTCTTATTAGCCATGTAGATTCGATATTGAGGGTTGAAACCTTCGAATCGATACCTATTTTGACTTATGTTCATTTTCAGTTTAAACCAGACCGGGTGGGTCGTTTGGGGTTATTTGGGGGCATTTCTGTACTTTTTTGGGTTTGTGGTTTTCTAAAAATTGTCTATATCGCTTATTAGACGTGTGGATGCGATGTTGAGGGTTGTGACCTTCGAATCGATACCTATTTCGACATATGTTCATTTTCGATTTAAACCAAATCGGATGGGTCGTTTGGTGTTATTTGGGGGCAATTCTGTACTTTTTTATGCTTGGGATTTTCTACAAAGTGTCCTTATCTCTTATTAGACGTGAGGATACGATGTTGGGGGTCGTGAGCTTTGAATCGATATCCATTTTGACATATGTTCATTTTTTGTTTAAACCAGACTGGGTGGGTCGTTTGGAGTTATTTGGGGACATTTCTGTACTTTTTTGGATTTGAGATTTTTTAAAAAGTGTCCTTATCATTTATTAGACGTGTGGGTGCGATGTTGAGGGTTGTGACCTTCGAATCGATACCTATTTTGACATATGTTTATTTTCGATTTAAACCAGACCGGGTGGGTCGTTAGGGGTTATTTGGGCGCATTTCTGTACTTTTTTGGGTCTGGGATTTTCTAAAAATTGTCCTTATCTCTTATTAGACATGTAAATGCGATGCTGAGGGTTGTGACCTTCGAATCGATACCTATTTTGACAAATATTCATTTTCAGTTTAAACCAGACCGGGTGGGTCGTTTGGGGTTATTTGGTGGCATTTCTGTACTTTTTTGGGTTTGTGATTTTCTAAAAATTGTCCATATCTCTTATTAGACGTGTGGATGCGATGTTGAGGGTTGTGACCTTCGAATCGATACCTATTTCGACATATGTTCATTTTCGGATTAAACCAAACTGGGTGGGTCATTTTTTGTTATTTGGGGGCATTTCTGTACTTTTTTGGGTTTTGAATGTTCTAAAAAGTGTTCGTGTCGCTTATTAGACGTGTGGATGCGATGTTGAGGGTCGTAACGTTCGAATCAATACCCATTTCGACATATTTTCATTTTCGTTTTAAACCAGACCGCGTTGGTCGTTTGGGGTTATTAGGGGGCAATTCTGCACTTTTTGGCGTTTGGGATTTTTTAAAAAGTGTTCTTATCTCTTATTAGACGTGTGGATGCGATGTTGAGGGTTGTGACCTTCGAGTCGATACCTATTTCGACATATGTTCATTTTTTATCTAAATCAGACTGGCTGGGTCGTTGGGGGTTATTTGGGGGCATTTCTGTACTTTTGGGGTTTGCGATTTTCTAAAATGTGTCCTTATCTCTTATTAGACGTGTGGATGCAATGTTGAGGGTCGTGACCTTCGAATCGATACCCTTTTCGACATATGTTCATTTTCAGATTAAACCAGACCGCGTGGGTCGTTTGGTGTTATTTCTGGGCAATTCTGTACTTTTTTGCGTTCGGTATTTTCTAAAAAGTGTCATTATCTCTTATTAGAGGTGTGGATCCGAAGTTCAAGGTCGTGACCTTCGAATCGATTCCTATTTTGACATATGTTCATTTTTTATTTAAACCAGACCGGGTGGGTCTTTTGGGGTTATTTGGGGCACTTCGATACTTTTTTTGATTTGCGATTTTCTAACTAGTGTCCTTATCTCTTATTAAACGTGTGGATGCGTCGTTGAGGGTTCTAGACTTCGAATCGATACTAGTTTCTATGTATGTTCAATTTCGGTCTAAACCAGACCGGGTTGGTTGTTTGGGTTTATTTGGTGGCATTTCTGTACTTTTTGGGTTTGACTTTTCGACAAGTGTCCCTATCTCTTATTAGACGTGTGGATGCGATGTTGAGGGCCGTGACCTTCGAATCGAAACCCAATTCGCCATGGGTTCATTTTTTATTCAAACCAGACCAGGTGGGTCGTTCGGGGTTATTTGCTGGTATTTCTATACCTTTTTGCGTTTGGGAAGTTCTAAAAAGTGTCCTTATCTCTTATTAGATGTGTGGATGCAATGTTGAGGGTCGTGACCTTCGAATCGTTACCTATTTCGACATATGATCTTTTTCAGTTTAAACCAGACCAGGTGGGTCATTTGGTGTTATTTTGAGGCATTTCTGTACTTTTTTGGGTTTGGAATTTTCTAAAATGTGTCCTTATCTCTTATTAGATTTGTGGATGCGATGTTGAGGGTCATGACCTTCGAATCGATACCTATTTCGACATATGTTCATTTTCGGTTTAAAGCAGACCGGGTGGGTCGTTTCGGGTTATTTAGGGGCATTTCTGTACATTTTTGCGTTTGGGATTTTCTAAAAAGTGTCCTTTTCTCTTATTAGTCGTGTGGATGTGATGTTGACGGTCAAGAATTCGAATCGATACCTATTTCGACATATGTTCCTTTTCGGTTTAAACCAGACAGGGTGGGTCGTTTGGGGTTATTTGGGGGCACTTCTGTACTTTTTTCGGTTTGTGATTTTCTAACAAGTGTCCTTATCTCTTATTAGACGTGTGGATGCGATGTTGAGGGTTGTGACCTTCGAATCAATACCTATTTCGACATATGTTCATTTTCGGTCTAAACCAAACCGGGTGGGTCGTTTGGGTTTATTTGGGGGCATTTCTGTACTTTATTGGGTTTGGGATTTTTTGAATAGTGTCATTATCCCTTATTAGACGTGTGGATGCGATGTTGAGGGTCCGGACCTTCGAATCGACACCCAATTCGACATATGTTCATTTTCGATTTAAACCAAATCGGGTGGGTCGTTTGGTGTTATTTGGGGGCAATTCTGTACTTTTTTACGCTTGGGATTTTCTACAAAGTGTCCTTATTTCTTATTAGACGTGAGGATGCGATGTTGGGGGTCGTGAGCTTCGAATCGATACCCATTTTGACATATGTTCATTTTTTGTTTAAACCAGACCGGGTGGGTCGTTTGGAGTTATTTGGGGACATTTCTGTACTTTTTTGGATTTGAGATTTTTTAAAAAGTGTCCTTATCACTTATTAGACATGTGGATACGATGTTGTGGGTTGGACCTTCGAATCGATACCTATTTTGACGTATGTTCATTTTCGGTTTAAACAAGACTGGGTGGGTCGTTGGGGATTATTTGGGGGCATTTCTGTACTTTTTTGGGTCTGGGATTTTCTAAAAAGTGTCCTTATCTCTTATTAGACATGTAGATGCGATGTTGAGGGTTGTGACCCTCGAATCGATACCAATTTTGACAAATATTCATTTTCAGTTTAAACCTGACCGGGTGGGTCGTTTGGGGTTATTTGGGGGCATTTCTATACTTTTTTGGGTTTGTGACTTTCTAAAAATTGTCCATATCTCTTATTAGACGTGTGGATGCGATGTTGAGGGTTGTGACCTTCGAATCGATACCTATTTCGACATATGTTCATTTTCGGATTAAACCAAACCGGGTGGGTCGTTTTTTGTTATTTGGGGGCATTTCTGTACTTTTTTGGGTTTTGAATTTTCTAAAAAGTGTCCTTATCTCTTATTAGACGTGTGGATGCGATGTTGAGGGTTGTGACCTTCGAATCGATAGCTATTTCGACATATGTTCATTTTCGGTCTAAACCAAACCGGGTGGGTCGTTTGGGTTTATTTGGGGGCATTTCTGTACTTTATTGGGTTTGGGATTTTTTGAATAGTGTCATTATCCCTTATTAGACGTGTGGATGCGATGTTGAGGGTCCTGACCTTCGAATCGACACCCAATTCGACATATGTTCATTTTCGATTTAAACCAAATCGGGTGGGTCGTTTGGTGTTATTTGGGGGCAATTCTGTACTTTTTTATGCTTGGGATTTTCTACAAAGTGTCCTTATCTCTTATTAGATGTGAGGATGCGATGTTGGGGGTCGTGAGCTTCGAATCGATACCCATTTTGACATATGTTCATTTTTTGTTTAAACCAGACCGGGTGGGTCGTTAGGAGTTATTTGGGGACATTTCTGTACTTTTTTGGATTTGAGATTTTTTAAAAAGTGTCCTTATCACTTATTAGACGTGTGGATGCGATGTTGTGGGTTGTGACCTTCGAATCGATACCTATTTTGACGTATGTTCATTTTCGGTTTAAACAAGACTGGGTGGGTCGTTAGGGGTTATTTGGGGGCATTTCTGTACTTTTTTGGGTCTGGGATTTTCTAAAAAGTGTCCTTATCTCTTATTAGACATGTAGATGCGATGTTGAGGGTTGTGACCCTCGAATCGATACCTATTTTGACAAATATTCATTTTCAGTTTAAACCTGACCGGGTGGGTCGTTTGGGGTTATTTGGGGGCATTTCTATACTTTTTTGGGTTTGTGATTTTCTAAAAATTGTCCATATCTCTTATTAGACGTGTGGATGCGATGTTGAGGGTTGTGACCTTCGAATCGATACCTATTTCGACATATGTTCATTTTCGGATTAAACCAAACCGGGTCGGTCGTTTTTTGTTATTAGGGGGCATTTCTGTACTTTTTTGGGTTTTGAATTTTCTAAAAAGTGCCCTTTTCTCTTATTAGATGTGTGGATGCGATGTTGGGGGTTGTGACCTTCGAATCGATACATATTTTGACATTTGTTCATTTTCGGTTTAAACCAAATCGGGTGGGTTGTTTGGGGTTATTTGGGGGCATTTCTGTACTTTTTTGGGTTTGGGATTTCCTAAAAAGTGTTCTTATCTATTATTAGACATGTGGATGTGATGTTGAGGGTCATGACCTTCGAATCGATACGCATTTCGACATATGTTCATTTTCGGTTTGAACCAGACTGCTTTGGTCGTTTGGTGTTATTTGGGGGCAATTCTATACTTTTTTACGTTTGGGATTTTCTAAAAAGTGTCCCTATCTCTTATTAGACATGTGCATACAATGCTGACGGTCGTGACCTTCGAATCGATACCCATTTTGACAAATGTTCAATTTTGGTTTAAACTAGACCGCGTGGTTCGTTTGGTGTTATTTGGGGGCAATTCTGTACTTTTTTGCATTTGGGATTTTCTAAAAAGTGTCCTTATCTCTTATTAGACGTGTGGATGCGATGTTGACGTTCGTGACCTTCGAATCGATACCTATTTTGACATATGTTCATTTTCAGTTTAAACTAGACAGGGTGGGTCGTTTGGGGTTATTTGGGGGCACTTCTGTACTTTTTTTTGTTGCGAATTTCTAACAGGTGTCCTTATCTCTTATTAGACATGTGGATGCGATGTTGAGGGTTTTGACCTTCGAATCGATACCTATTTCGACATATGTTCATATTCGGTCTAAACCAGACCAGGTGGGTAGTTTTCGTTTATTTGGGGGCATTTCTGTACTTTTTTGGGTTTGGGATTTTTTGAAAAGTGTCCTTATCACTTATTAGACGTGTAGATCCAATGTTTAGGGTCGTGACCTTCGAATCGATGCTCAATTCGACATATGTTCATTTTCGGTTTAAACCAGACCAGGTGGGTCATTTGGGGTTATTTGGGGGCATTTCTGAACTTTTTTGCTTTTGGGATGTTCTAAAATGTATCCTTATCTCTTATTGGATGTGTGGATGCGATGTTGAGGCTCGTGACCATCGAATCATTACTTCTTTCGACATATGTTCATTTTCGGTTTAAACTAGACTGGGTGGGTCATTTGTTGTTATTTGGAGGCATTTCTGTGTTTTTTTGGGTTTGGGATTTTCTAAAATGTGTCCTTATCTCTTATTAGACGTGTGGATGCGATGTTGGGGTTGTTGAACTTCGAATCGATACCCATTTCGACATATGTTCATTTTTTATTTAAACCAGACTGGGTGAGTCGGTTGGGGTTATTTGGGGGCATCTCTGTACTTTTTTGGGTTTGGAATTTTTTAAAAAGTGTCCTTATCTCTTATTAGACGTGTGGATACGATGTTGGGGTTGTTGACCTTCGAATCGATACCTATTTCGATATATGTTCATTTTCAATTTAAACCAGACTGGGTGGGTCGTTAGGGGTTATTTGGGGGAATTTTTATACTTTTTCAAATTTACGATTTTCTAACAAGTGTCCTTATCTCTTATTAGACGTGTGGATGCGATGTTGAGGGTTGTGACCTTTGAATTGATACCCAATTCGACATATGTTCATTTTTTGTTTAAACCAGACGGGGTGGTTCGTTTGGGGTTATTTGGGGGCATTTCTGTACTTTTTTGGGTTTGGGATTTTCTAAAAAGTGTCCTTATCTCCTATTAGACGTGTGGATGCGATGTTGAGGGTTGTGGACTTCGAATCGGTACCTATTTTGACTTATGTTCATTTTCGATCTAAACCAGACTGGGTGGGTCTTTTGGGTTTATTTGGGGGCATTTCTGTACTTTTTTGGGTTTGGGATTTTCTAAAAAGTTTCCTTATCTCTTATTAGACGTGTGGATGCGATGTTGAGGGTCGTGACCTTCGAATTGATACCCAATTCGTTACATGTTTATTTTTGGTTTAAACCAGACCGGGTTGGTCGTTTGAGGTTATTCGGGGGCATTTCTGTACTTTTGTCAATTTGCAATTTTCTAAAAAGTGTCCTTATCTCTTATTAGACATGTGGATGCGATGTTGAGGGTTGTGACCTTCGAATCGATAAGTATTTCGACATATGCTCATTTTCGGTTTAAACCAAACTGGATGAGTCGTTTGGGGTTATTTGGGGGCATTTCTATACTTTTTTTTATTTTGGATTTTCCAAAAAGTGTCCTTATCTCTTATTAGATGTGTGGATGCGATATTGAGGGTCCTGACCTTTGAATCGATACCTATTTTGACATATGTTCATTTTCGATTTAAACCAGACCGGGTGGGTCGTTTAGGGTTAATTGTGGGCACTTCTATACTTTTTTCAGTTTGGAATTTTCTAAAAAGTGTCGTTATCTCTTATTAGACGTGTGGATGCGATGTTGAGGGTTGTGACCTTCAAATCAAAACCTATATCAACATATGTTCATTTTTGGTCTAAACTAGACCGGGTGGATCGTTTGGGGTTATTTCGGGGCATTTCTGTACTTTTTTGGGTCTGGAATTTTCTGAATAGTGTCCATATCCCTTATTGGACGTGTGGATGCGATGTTGATGGTTGTGACCTTCGAATCGATACCTAATTAGACATATGTTCATTTTCGGTTTAAACCAGACCAGGTGGGTCATTTGGGGTTATTTGGGAACATTTCTGTACTTTTTTGCGTTCGGGATTTTCTAAAAAGTGTCCTTGTCTCTTATCAGATGTGTGGATGCGATGTTGAGGGTCGTGACCTTCGAATCGTTACCTATTTCAACATATGTTCATTTTCGGTTAAAACAAGCCCGTGTGGGTCGTTTGGTGTTATTTGGGGGCATTTCTATACTTTTTTGGGTTTGGGATTTTCTAAAAAGTGTCCTTATCTCTTATTAGACGTGTGGATGCGATGTTGAGGGTTGTGACCTTCGAGTCGATACCTATTTCGACATATGTTCATTTTTTATCTAAACCAGACCGGGTGGGTCGTTGGGGGTTATTTGGGGGCATTTCTGTACTTTTGGGGTTTACGATTTTCTAAAAAGTGTCCTTATCTCTTATTAGACGTGTGGATGCAATGTTGAGGGTCGTGACCTTCGAATCGATACCCTTTTCGACATATGTTCATTTTCAGATTAAACCAGACTGCGTGGGTCGTTTGGTGTTATTTTAGGGCAATTCTGTATTTTTTTGCGTTCGGTATTTTCTAAAAAGTGTCCTTATCTCTTATTAGAGGTGTGGATTCGACGTTCAGGGTCGTGACCTTCGAATCGATTCCTATTTTGACATATGTTCATTTTTTATTTAAACCAGACCGGGTGGGTCTTTTGGGGTTATTTGGGGAACTTCGGTACTTTTTTCGATTTGCGATTTTCTAACTAGTGTCCTTATCTCTTATTAGACGTGTGGATGCGTCGTTGAGGGTTCTGGATTTCGAATCGGTACCAGTTTCTATATATGTTCAATTTCGATCTAAACCAGACCGGGTTGGTTGTTTGGGTTTATTTGGTGGCATTTCTGTACTTTTTTGGGTTTCAGATTTTCTGACAAGTGTCCCTATCTCTTATTAGACGTGTGGATGCGATGTTGATGGTCGGGACCTTCGAATCGAAACCCAATTCGACATAGGTTCATTTTTTATTTAAACCAGACCAGGTGAGTCGTTCGGGGTTATTTGGGGGCATTTCTATACTTTTTTGGGTTTGGGATTTTCTAAAATGTGTCCTTATCTCTTATTAGATTTGTGGATGTGATGTTGAGGGTCATGACCTTCGAATCGATACCTGTTTCGACATATGTTGATTTTCGGTTTAAAGCAGACCGGGTGGGTCGTTTCGGGTTATTTGGGGGCATTTCTGTACATTTTTGCGTTTGGGATTTTCTAAAAAGTGTCCTTTTCTCTTATTAGTCGTGTGGATGCGATGTTGACGGTCAAGAATTCGAATCGATACCTATTTCGACATATGTTCCTTTTCGGTTTAAACCAGACAGGGTGGGTCGTTTGGGGTTATTCGGGGGCACTTCTATACTTTTTTCGGTTTGCGATTTTCTAACAAGTGTCCTTATCTCTTATTAGACGTGTGGATGCGATGTTGAGGGTTGTGACCTTCGAATCGATACCTATTTCGACATATGTTCATTTTCGGTCTAAACCAAACCGGGTGAGTCGTTTAGGTTTATTTGGGGGCATTTCTGTACTTTATTGGGTTTGGGATTTTTTGAATAGTGTCATTATCCCTTATTAGACGTGTGGATGCGATGTTGAGGGTCCTGACCTTCGAATCGACACCCAATTCGACATATGTTCATTTTCGATTTAAACCAAATCGGGTGGGTCGTTTGGTGTTATTTGGGGGCAATTCTATACTTTTTTACGCTTGGGATTTTCTACAAAGTATCCTTATCTCTTATTAGACATGAGGATGAGGTGTTGAGGGTCGTGAGCTTCGAATCGATACCCATTTTGACATATGTTCATTTTTTGTTTAAACCAAACCGGGTGGGTCGTTTGGAGTTATTTGGGGACATTTCTGTACTTTTTTAGATTTGCAATTTTTTAAAAAGTGTCCTTATCACTTATTAGACGTGTGGATGCGATGTTGAGGGTTGTGACCTTCGAATCGATACCTAGTTCGACATATGTTCATTTTCAGTTTAAACTAGACCGGGTGGGTCGTTAGGGGTTATTTTGGGGCATTTCTGTACTTTTTTGGGTCTGGGATTTTCTAAGAAGTGTCCTTATCTCTTATTAGCCATGTAGATTCGATGTTGAGGGTTGAAACCTTCGAATCGATACCTATTTTGACTTATGTTCATTTTCAGTTTAAACCAGACCGGGTGGGTCGTTTGGGGTTATTTGGGGGCATTTCTGTACTTTTTTGGGTTTGTGATTTTCTAAAAATTGTCCATATCGCTTATTAGACGTGTGGATGCGATGTTGAGGGTTGTGACCTTCGAATCGATACCTATTTCGACATATGTTCATTTTCGATTTAAACCAAATCGGGTGGGTCGTTTGGTGTTATTTGGGGGCAATTCTGAACTTTTTTATGCCTGGGATTTTCTACAAAGTGTCCTTATCTCTTATTAGACGTGAGGATACGATGTTGGGGGTCGTGAGCTTTGAATCGATATCCATTTTGACATATGTTCATTTTTTGTTTAAACCAGACTGGGTGGGTCGTTTGGAGTTATTTGGGGACATTTCTGTACTTTTTTGGATTTGAGATTTTTTAAAAAGTGTCCTTATCATTTATTAGACGTGTGGGTGCGATGTTGAGGGTTGTGACCTTCGAATCGATACCTATTTTGACATATGTTTATTTTCGGTTTAAACCAGACCGGGTGGGTCGTTAGGGGTTATTTGGGCGCATTGCTGTACTTTTTTGGGTCTAGGATTTTCTAAAAAGTGTCCTTATCTCTTATTAGACATGTAAATGCGATGTTGAGGGTTGTGACCTTCGAATCGATACCTATTTTGACAAATATTAATTTTCAGTTTAAACCAGACCGGGTGGGTCGTTTGGGGTTATTTGGTGGCATTTCTGTACTTTTTTGGGTTTGTGATTTTCAAAAAATTGTCCATATCTCTTATTAGATGTGTGGATGCGATGTTGAGGGTTGTGACCTTCGAATCGATACCTATTTCGACATATGTTCATTTTCGGATTAAACCAAACTGGGTGGGTCATTTTTTGTTATTTGGGGGCATTTCTGTACTTTTTTGGGTTTTGAATTTTCTAAAAAGTGTTCATGTCGCTTATTAGACGTGTGGATGCGATGTTGAGGGTCGTAACGTTCGAATCAATACCCATTTCGACATATTTTCATTTTCGTTTTAAACCAGACTGCGTTGGTCGTTTGGGGTTATTAGGGGGCAATTCGGCACTTTTTGGCATTTGGGATTTTTTAAAAAGTGTTCTTATCTCTTATTAGACGTGTGGATGCGATGTTGAGGGTTGTGACCTTCGAGTCGATACCTATTTCGACATATGTTCATTTTTTATCTAAATCAGACTGGGTGGGTCGTTGGGGGTTATTTGGGGACATTTCTGTACTTTTGGGGTTTGCGATTTTCTAAAAGGTGTCCTTATCTCTTATTAGACGTGTGGATGCAATGTTGAGGGTCGTGACCTTCGAATCGATACCCTTTTCGACATATGTTCATTTTCAGATTAAACCGGACCGCGTGGGTCGCTCGGTGTTATTTCGGGCAATTTCAGACTTTTTTGCGTTCGGTATTTTCTAAAAAGTGTCATTATCTCTTATTAGAGGTGTGGATCCGAAGTTCAAGGTCGTGACCTTCGAATCGATTCCTATTTTGACATATGTTCATTTTTTATTTAAACCAGACCGGGTGGGTCTTTTGGGGTTATTTGGGGCACTTCGATACTTTTTTTGATTTGCGATTTTCTAACTAGTGTCCTTATCTCTTATTAAACGTGTGGATGCGTCGTTGAGGGTTCTAGACTTCGGATCGATACTAGTTTCTATGTATGTTCAATTTCGGTCTAAACCAGACCGGGTTGGTTGTTTGGGTTTATTTGGTGGCATTTCTGTACTTTTTTGGGTTTCAGACTTTCTGACAAGTGTCCCTATCTCTTATTAGACGTGTGGATGCGATGTTGAGGGCCGTGACCTTCGAATCGAAACCCAATTCGCCATGGGTTCTTTTTTTATTCAAACCAGACCAGGTGGGGCGTTCGGGGTTATTTGCGGGTATTTCTATACCTTTTTGCGTTTGGAATGTTCTAAAAAGTGTCCTTATCTCTTATTAGATGTGTGGATGCAATGTTGAGGGTCGTGACCTTCGAATCGTTACCTATTTCGACATATGATCTTTTTCAGTTTAAACCAGACCAGGTGGGTCATTTGGTGTTATTTTGAGGCATTTCTGTACTTTTTTGGGTTTGGGATTTTCTAAAATGTGTCCTTATCTCTTATTAGATTTGTGGATGCGATGTTGAGGGTCATGACCTTCGAATCGATACCTATTTCGACATATGTTCATTTTCGGTTTAAAGCAGACCGGGTGGGTCGTTTCGGGTTATTTAGGGGCATTTCTGTACATTTTTGCGTTTGGGATTTTCTAAAAAGTGTCCTTTTCTCTTATTAGTCGTGTGGATGTGATGTTGACGGTCAAGAATTCGAATCGATACCTATTTCGACATATGTTCCTTTTCGGTTTAAACCAGACAGGGTGGGTCGTTTGGGGTTATTTGGGGGCACTTCTGTACTTTTTTCGGTTTGTGATTTTCTAACAAGTGTCCTTATCTCTTATTAGACGTGTGGATGCGATGTTGAGGGTTGTGACCTTCGAATCGATACCTATTTCGACATATGTTCATTTTCGATTTAAACCAAATCGGGTGGGTCGTTTGGTGTTATTTGGGGGCAATTCTGAACTTTTTTATGCCTGGGATTTTCTACAAAGTGTCCTTATCTCTTATTAGACGTGAGGATACGATGTTGGGGGTCGTGAGCTTTGAATCGATATCCATTTTGACATATGTTCATTTTTTGTTTAAACCAGACTGGGTGGGTCGTTTGGAGTTATTTGGGGACATTTCTGTACTTTTTTGGATTTGAGATTTTTTAAAAAGTGTCCTTATCATTTATTAGACGTGTGGGTGCGATGTTGAGGGTTGTGACCTTCGAATCGATACCTATTTTGACATATGTTTATTTTCGGTTTAAACCAGACCGGGTGGGTCGTTAGGGGTTATTTGGGCGCATTGCTGTACTTTTTTGGGTCTAGGATTTTCTAAAAAGTGTCCTTATCTCTTATTAGACATGTAAATGCGATGTTGAGGGTTGTGACCTTCGAATCGATACCTATTTTGACAAATATTAATTTTCAGTTTAAACCAGACCGGGTGGGTCGTTTGGGGTTATTTGGTGGCATTTCTGTACTTTTTTTGGGTTTGTGATTTTCTAAAAATTGTCCATATCTCTTATTAGATGTGTGGATGCGATGTTGAGGGTTGTGACCTTCGAATCGATACCTATTTCGACATATGTTCATTTTCGGATTAAACCAAACTGGGTGGGTCATTTTTTGTTATTTGGGGGCATTTCTGTACTTTTTTGGGTTTTGAATTTTCTAAAAAGTGTTCATGTCGCTTATTAGACGTGTGGATGCGATGTTGAGGGTCGTAACGTTCGAATCAATACCCATTTCGACATATTTTCATTTTCGTTTTAAACCAGACTGCGTTGGTCGTTTGGGGTTATTAGGGGGCAATTCTGCACTTTTTGGCGTTTGGGATTTTTTAAAAAGTGTTCTTATCTCTTATTAGACGTGTGGATGCGATGTTGAGGGTTGTGACCTTCGAGTCGATACCTATTTCGACATATGTTCATTTTTTATCTAAATCAGACT
Organism: Telopea speciosissima; assembly: GCF_018873765.1. Lineage (NCBI taxonomy): Eukaryota > Viridiplantae > Streptophyta > Magnoliopsida > Proteales > Proteaceae > Telopea > Telopea speciosissima. The sequence continues at coordinate 118,985 of NW_025317375.1, forward strand.
GGGTGGGTCGTTGGGGGTTATTTGGGGGCATTTCTGTACTTTTGGGGTTTGCGATTTTCTAAAAGGTGTCCTTATCTCTTATTAGACGTGTGGATGCAATGTTGAGGGTCGTGACCTTCGAATCGATACCCTTTTCGACATATGTTCATTTTCAGATTAAACCAGACCGCGTGGGTCGTTCGGTGTTATTTCTGGGCAATTCTGTACTTTTTTGCGTTCGGTATTTTCTAAAAAGTGTCATTATCTCTTATTAGAGGTGTGGATCCGAAGTTCAAGGTTGTGACCTTCGAATCGATTCCTATTTTGACATATGTTCATTTTTTATTTAAACCAGACCGGGTGGGTCTTTTGGGGTTATTTGGGGCACTTCGATACTTTTTTTGATTTGCGATTTTCTAACTAGTGTCCTTATCTCTTATTAAACGTGTGGATGCGTCGTTGAGGGTTCTAGACTTCGGATCGATACTAGTTTCTATGTATGTTCAATTTCGGTCTAAACCAGACCGGGTTGGTTGTTTGGGTTTATTTGGTGGCATTTCTGTACTTTTTTGGGTTTCAGACTTTCTGACAAGTGTCCCTATCTCTTATTAGACGTGTGGATGCGATGTTGAGGGCCGTGACCTTCGAATCGAAACCCAATTCGCCATGGGTTCATTTTTTATTCAAACCAGACCAGGTGGGGCGTTCGGGGTTATTTGCGGGTATTTCTATACCTTTTTGCGTTTGGAATGTTCTAAAAAGTGTCCTTATCTCTTATTAGATGTGTGGATGCAATGTTGAGGGTCGTGACCTTCGAATCGTTACCTATTTCGACATATGATCTTTTTCAGTTTAAACCAGACCAGGTGGGTCATTTGGTGTTATTTTGAGGCATTTCTGTACTTTTTTGGGTTTGGGATTTTCTAAAATGTGTCCTTATCTCTTATTAGATTTGTGGATGCGATGTTGAGGGTCATGACCTTCGAATCGATACCTATTTCGACATATGTTCATTTTCGGTTTAAAGCAGACCGGGTGGGTCGTTTCGGGTTATTTAGGGGCATTTCTGTACATTTTTGCGTTTGGGATTTTCTAAAAAGTGTCCTTTTCTCTTATTAGTCGTGTGGATGTGATGTTGACGGTCAAGAATTCGAATCGATACCTATTTCGACATATGTTCCTTTTCGGTTTAAACCAGACAGGGTGGGTCGTTTGGGGTTATTTGGGGGCACTTCTGTACTTTTTTCGGTTTGTGATTTTCTAACAAGTGTCCTTATCTCTTATTAGACGTGTGGATGCGATGTTGAGGGTTGTGACCTTCGAATCGATACCTATTTCGACATATGTTCATTTTCGGTCTAAACCAAACCGGGTGGGTCGTTTGGGTTTATTTGGGGACATTTCTGTACTTTATTGGGTTTGGGATTTTTTGAATAGTGTCATTATCCCTTATTAGACGTGTGGATGCGATGTTGAGGGTCCCGACCTTCGAATCGACACCCAATTCGACATATGTTCATTTTCGATTTAAACCAAATCGGGTGGGTCGTTTGGTGTTATTTGGGGGCAATTCTGTACTTTTTTACGCTTGGGATTTTCTACAAAGTGTCCTTATCTCTTATTAGACGTGAGGATGCGATGTTGGGGGTCGTGAGCTTCGAATCCATACCCATTTTGACATATGTTCATTTTTTGTTTAAACCAGACTGGGTGGGTCGTTTGGAGTTATTTGGGGACATTTCTGTACTTTTTTGGATTTGAGATTTTTTAAAAAGTGTCCTTATCACTTATTAGACATGTGGATGCGATGTTGTGGGTTGTGACCTTCGAATCGATACCTATTTTGACGTATGTTCATTTTCGATTTAAACAAGACTGGGTGGGTCGTTGGGGATTATTTGGGGGCATTTCTGTACTTTTTTGGGTCTGGGATTTTCTAAAAAGTGTCCTTATCTCTTATTAGACATGTAGATGCGATGTTGAGGGTTGTGACCCTCGAATCGATACCTATTTTGACAAATATTCATTTTCAGTTTAAACCTGACCGGGTGGGTCGTTTGGGGTTATTTGGGGGCATTTCTATACTTTTTTGGGTTTGTGATTTTCTAAAAATTGTCCATATCTCTTATTAGACGTGTGGATGCGATGTTGAGGGTTGTGACCTTCGAATCGATACTTATTTCGACATATGTTCATTTTCGGATTAAACCAAACCGGGTGGGTCGTTTTTTGTTATTTGGGGGCATTTCTGTACTTTTTTGGGTTTTGCATTTTCTAAAAAGTGTCCTTATCTCTTATTAGACGTGTGGATGCGATGTTGAGGGTTGTGACCTTCGAATCGATACCTATTTCGACATATGTTCATTTTCGGTCTAAACCAAACCGGGTGGGTCGTTTGGGTTTATTTGGGGGCATTTCTGTACTTTATTGGGTTTGGGATTTTTTGAATAGTGTCATTATCCCTTATTAGACGTGTGGATGCGATGTTGAGGGTCCTGACCTTCAAATCGACACCCAATTCGACATATGTTCATTTTCGATTTAAACCAAATCGGGTGGGTCGTTTGGTGTTATTTGGGGGCAATTCTGTACTTTTTTATGCTTGGGATTTTCTACAAAGTGTCCTTATCTCTTATTAGATGTGAGGATGCGTTGTTGGGGGTCGTGACCTTCGAATCCATACCCATTTTGACATATGTTCATTTTTTGTTTAAACCAGACCGGGTGGGTCGTTTGGAGTTATTTGGGGACATTTCTGTACTTTTTTGGATTTGAGATTTTTTAAAAAGTGTCCTTATCACTTATTAGACGTGTGGATGCGATGTTGTGGGTTGTGACCTTCGAATCGATACCTATTTTGACGTATGTTCATTTTCGGTTTAAACAAGACTGGGTGGGTCGTTAGGGGTTATTTGGGGGCATTTCTGTACTTTTTTGGGTCTGGGATTTTCTAAAAAGTGTCCTTATCTCTTATTAGACATGTAGATGCGATGTTGAGGGTTGTGACCCTCGAATCGATACCTATTTTGACAAATATTCATTTTCAGTTTAAACCTGACCGGGTGGGTCGTTTGGGGTTATTTGGGGGCATTTCTATACTTTTTTGGGTTTGTGATTTTCTAAAAATTGTCCATATCTCTTATTAGACGTGTGGATGCGATGTTGAGGGTTGTGACCTTCGAATCGATACGTATTTCGACATATGTTCATTTTCGGATTAAACCAAACCGGGTCGGTCGTTTTTTGTTATTTGGGGGCATTTCTGTACTTTTTTGGGTTTTGAATTTTCTAAAAAGTGCCCTTTTCTCTTATTAGATGTGTGGATGCGATGTTGGGGGTTGTGACCTTCGAATCGATACATATTTTGACATTTGTTCATTTTCGGTTTAAACCAAATCGGGTGGGTTGTTTGGGGTTATTTGGGGGCATTTCTGTACTTTTTTGGGTTTGGGATTTCCTAAAAAGTGTTCTTATCTATTATTAGACATGTGGATGTGATGTTGAGGGTCATGACCTTCGAATCGATACGCATTTCGACATATGTTCATTTTCGGTTTGAACCAGACTGCTTTGGTCGTTTGGTGTTATTTGGGGGCAATTCTATACTTTTTTACGTTTGGGATTTTCTAAAAAGTGTCCCTATCTCTTATTAGACATGTGCATACAATGCTGACGGTCGTGACCTTCGAATCGATACCCATTTTGACAAATGTTCAATTTTGATTTAAACTAGACCGCGTGGTTCGTTTGGTGTTATTTGGGGGCAATTCTGTACTTTTTTGCATTTGGGATTTTCTAAAAAGTGTCCTTATCTCTTATTAGACGTGTGGATACGATGTTGACGTTCGTGACCTTCGAATCGATACCTATTTTGACATATGTTCATTTTCAGTTTAAACTAGACAGGGTGGGTCGTTTGGGGTTATTTGGGGGCACTTCTGTACTTTTTTTTGTTGCGAATTTCTAACAGGTGTCCTTATCTCTTATTAGACATGTGGATGCGATGTTGAGGGTTTTGACCTTCGAATCGATACCTATTTCGACATATGTTCATATTCGGTCTAAACCAGACCAGGTGGGTAGTTTTCGTTTATTTGGGGGCATTTCTGTACTTTTTTGGGTTTGGGATTTTTTGAAAAGTGTCCTTATCACTTATTAGACGTGTAGATCCAATGTTTAGGGTCGTGACCTTCGAATCGATGCTCAATTCGACATATGTTCATTTTCGGTTTAAACCAGACCAGGTGGGTCATTTGGGGTTATTTGGGGGCATTTCTGAACTTTTTTGCTTTTGGGATGTTCTAAAATGTATCCTTATCTCTTATTGGATGTGTGGATGCGATGTTGAGGCTCGTGACCATCGAATCATTACTTCTTTCGACATATGTTCATTTTCGGTTTAAACTAGACTGGGTGGGTCATTTGTTGTTATTTGGAGGCATTTCTGTGTTTTTTTGGGTTTGGGATTTTCTAAAATGTGTCCTTATCTCTTATTAGACGTGTGGATGCGATGTTGGGGTTGTTGAACTTCGAATCGATACCCATTTCGACATATGTTCATTTTTTATTTAAACCAGACTGGGTGAGTCGGTTGGGGTTATTTGGGGGCATCTCTGTACTTTTTTGGGTTTGGGATTTTTTAAAAAGTGTCCTTATCTCTTATTAGACGTGTGGATGCGATGTTGGGGTTGTTGACCTTCGAATCGATACCTATTTCGATATATGTTCATTTTCAATTTAAACCAGACTGGGTGGGTCGTTAGGGGTTATTTGGGGGAATTTTTATACTTTTTCAAATTTACGATTTTCTAACAAGTGTCCTTATCTCTTATTAGACGTGTGGATGCGATGTTGAGGGTTGTGACCTTCGAATTGATACCCAATTCGACATATGTTCATTTTTTGTTTAAACCAGACGGGGTGGTTCGTTTGGGGTTATTTGGGGGCATTTCTGTACTTTTTTGGGTTTGGGATTTTCTAAAAAGTGTCCTTATCTCCTATTAGAGGTGTGGATGCGATGTTGAGGGTTGTGGACTTCGAATCGGTACCCATTTTGACTTATGTTCATTTTCGATCTAAACCAGACTGGGTGGGTCTTTTGGGTTTAGTTGGGGGCATTTCTGTACTTTTTTGGGTTTGGGATTTTCTAAAAAGTTTCCTTATCTCTTATTAGACGTGTGGATGCGATGTTGAGGGTCGTGACCTTCGAATTGATACCCAATTCGTTACATGTTTATTTTTGGTTTAAACCAGACCGGGTTGGTCGTTTGACGTTATTCGGGGGCATTTCTGTACTTTTGTCAATTTGCAATTTTCTAAAAAGTGTCCTTATCTCTTATTAGACGTGTGGATGCGATGTTGAGGGTTGTGACCTTCGAATCGATAAGTATTTCGACATATGCTCATTTTCGGTTTAAACCAAACTGGATGAGTCGTTTGGGGTTATTTGGGGGCATTTCTATACTTTTTTTTATTTTGGATTTTCCAAAAAGTATCCTTATCTCTTATTAGATGTGTGGATGCGATATTGAGGGTCCTGACCTTCGAATCGATACCTATTTTGACATATGTTCATTTTCGATTTAAACCATACCGTGTGGGTCGTTTAGGGTTATTTGTGGGCACTTCTATACTTTTTTCAGTTTGGAATTTTCTAAAAAGTGTCGTTATCTCTTATTAGACGTGTGGATGCGATGTTGAGGGTTGTGACCTTCAAATCAAAACCTATATCAACATATGTTCATTTTTGGTCTAAACTAGACCGGGTGGATCGTTTGGAGTTATTTCGGGGCATTTCTGTACTTTTTTGGGTTTGGAATTTTCTGAATAGTGTCTATATCCCTTATTGGACGTGTGGATGCGATGTTGATGGTTGTGACCTTCGAATCGATACCTAATTAGACATATGTTCATTTTCGGTTTAAACCAGACCAGGTGGGTCATTTGGGGTTATTTGGGAACATTTCTGTACTTTTTTGCGTTCGGGATTTTCTAAAAAGTGTCCTTGTCTCTTATCAGATGTGTGGATGCGATGTTGAGGGTCGTGACCTTCGAATCGTTACCTATTTCAACATATGTTCATTTTCGGTTAAAACAAGCCCGTGTGGGTCGTTTGGTGTTATTTGGGGGCATTTCTGTACTTTTTTGGGTTTGGGATTTTCTAAAAAGTGTCCTTATCTCTTATTAGACGTGTGGATGCGATGTTGAGGGTTGTGACCATCGAATCGATACCCAATTCGACATATGTTCATTTTTGGTTTAAACCAGACCGGGTGGGTCGTTTGGGGTTATTTGGGGGCATTTCTGTACTTTTTTGGGTTTGGGATTTTCTAAAAGTTGTCGTTATCTCTTATTAGAAGTGTGGAAGCAATGCTGAGGGTCGTGACCTTCGAATCAATACCCAATTCGACATCTGTTATTTTTTGTTTAAACCAGATTGGGTTGGTCGTTTGGGGTTATTTGAGGGCATTTTAGTACTTTTTTGCATTTGGGTTTTCTAAAAAGTGTCCTTATCGCTTGTTAGACTTGTGGATGCGATGTTGAGGGTCGTGACCTTCGAATCGATACCCATTTCGACATATGTTTATTTTCGGTTTAAGCCAGACCGCGTGGGTCGTTTGGTGTTATTTGGGGGCAATTCTGTACTTTTTTCCTTTCGGGATTTTCTAAAAAGTGTCCTGATCTCTTATTAGATTTGTGGATGCGATGTTTAGGGTCGTGACCTTCGAATCGATGCCTATTTTGACATATGTTCATTTTCGGTTTAAACCAGACCGGGTGGGTCGTTTGGAGTTATTTGGGGGCACTTTTGTACGTTTTTGGGTTTGCAATTTTCTAAAAAGTGTCCTTATTTCTTATTAGATGTGTGGATGCAATGTTGAGGGTCGTGACCTTTGAATCGATAACCAATTCGACATATGTTCATTTTCGATTTAAACAAGATCGGGTGGGTCGTTTGGGGTTATTTGGGGGCTTTTTTGTACTTTTTTGAGTTTGGGATTTTGAAAAAAGTGTCCTTATCTCTTATTCGATGTGTCGATGCGATGCTGATGGTCGTGATTTTCGAATCGTTACTTATTTTGACATATGTTCATTTTCGGTTTGAACCAGACCGGGTGGGTCGTTTGGTGTTATTTGGAGGGATTTCTGTACTTTTTTTGGGTTTGGGGTTTTCTAAAATGTGTCCTTATCTCTTATTAGATGTGTGGATGCGATGTTGAGGGTTGTGACCTTCGAATCGATGCCCATTTCTACATTTGTTCATTTTCGGTTTAAAGCAAACATGGTGGGTCGTTTGGGGTAATTTTGGGGGCAATTCAGTACTTTTTTATATTTGGGATTTTCTAAAAAGTGCTTTTATCTCTTATTAGACGTGTAGATGAGATGTTGAGGATAGCGACCTTCGAATCGATACCCATTTCAACATATGTTCATTTTCCATTTTAACCGGACCGGGTGGGTCATTTGGAGTTATTTGGGAGCATTTCTGTACTTTTTTGGGTTTACAATTTTGTAAAAAGTGTTCTTATCTCTTATTAGACGTGTGGATGCGATGTTGAGGGTTGTGACCTTTAAATCGATACCTATTTCGACATATGTTCAGTTTCGGTTGAAACCAGACCCAGTGGGTTGTTTTGGGTTATTTGGGGGCATTTCTGTACTTTTATGGGTTTGTCATTATCTTAAAAGTGTCCTTATCTCTTATTAGAAGTGTGGATGCGATGTTGAGGGTTGTGACCTTCGAATCGATACCTATTTTGACATATGTTCATTTTTTCTTTAAACCAGACCGGGTGGGTCGTTTGGGGTTATTTTAGGGCATTTCTGTACTTTTTGTGTTTGGGATTTTCTAAAAAGTGTCCTTATACCTTATTAGATGTGTAGATGCGATGTTGGGGGTTGGGATCTTCGAATCAATACCTATTTTGACATATGTTCATTTTTGGTTTAAACCAGACCGGGTGGGTCGTTTGGGGTTATTTTGAGCATTTTTGTACTTTTTTGGGTTTGGAATTTTTAAAAAAGTGTCCTTATCACTTTTGAGATGTGTGGATACGATGTTGGGGGTTGTGACCTTCGAATCGATACCTATTTTGGTATATATTAATTTTCGGTCTATACCAAACTGGGTGGGTAGTTTGGGTTTATTTGGGGGCATTTTTGTACTTTTTTGTGTTTGGGATTTTCTGAAAAGTGTCCTTATCTCTTATTAGACGTGTGGATGCGATGTTGAGGGTTGGGACCTTCGAATCGATACCTATTTCGACATATGCTCATTTTTTGTTTAAACCAAACCGAGTGGGTCGTTTGGGGTTATTAGGGGGCAATTTTGTACTTTTTTTGGTTTGGGATTTTCTAAAAAGTGTCCTTATCTCTTATTAGATGTGTGGATGCGATATTTAGGGTCGTGACCTTCGAATCGATGCCTATTTCTACATATGTTCATTTTCGATTTAAACCAGACCAGGTGGGACGTTTGGGGTTATTTGGGGGCACTTTTGTACCTTTTTCAGTTTCCAATTTTCTAAAAAGTGTCCTTATCTCTTATTAGACGTGTGGATGCGATGTTGAGGGTTGTGACCTTTGAATCGATACCTATATCAACATATGTTCATTTTCCGTCAAAACCAGACCGGGTGGGTCGTTTGGGGTTATTTGGGGGCAATTCTGTGCCTTTTTGGGTTTGGGATGTTTTGAAAAGTGTCGTTATCCCTTATTAGATGTGTGGATACGATGTTAAGGGTTATGACCTTCGAATCGAGACCAAATTAGACATATGTTCATTTTCGGTTTAAACCTGACCGGGTGGGTCATTTGGGGTTATTTGGGGGCATTTGTGTACTTTTTTGTGTTTAGGATTTTCTAAAAAGTGTCCTTATCTCTTATTAGAGGTGTGGATGCGATGTTTAGGGTTGTGACCTTCGAATCGATACCTATTTCGACATATGTTCATTTTCGGTTCAAACTAGACCCAGTGGGTCGTTTGGGGTTATTTGGGGGCATTTCTGTACTTTTATGGGTTTGTCATTATCTAAAAAGTGTCCTTATCTCTTATTAGAGGTGTGGATGCGATGGTGAGGGTTGTGACCTTCGAATCGATACCTATTTCGACATATGTTCATTTTTTCTTTAAACCAGACCGGGTGGGTCGTTTGGGGTTATTTTGGGGTATTTTTGTACTTTTTGTGTTTGGGATTTTCTAAAAAGTGTCCTTATACCTTATTAGATGTGTAGATGCGATGTTGGGGGTTGGGATCTTCGAATCAATACCTATTTTGACATATGTTCATTTTCGATTTAAACCAGACCGGGTGGGTCGTTTGGGGTTATTTTGAGCATTTTTGTACTTTTTTGGGTTTGGAATTTTTAAAAAAGTGTCCTTATCTCTTTTTAGACGTGTGGATACGATGTTGGGGGTTGTGACCTTCGAATCGATACCTATTTTGACATATATTAATTTTCGGTCTATACCAAACTGGGTGGGTAGTTTGGATTTATTTGGGGGCATTTCTGTACTTTTTTGTGTTTGGGATTTTCTGAAAAGTGTCCTTATCACTTATTAGACGTGTGGATGCGATGTTGAGGGTTGGGACCTTCGAATCGATACCTATTTCGACATATGCTCATTTTTGGTTTAAACCAAACCGGGTGAGTCGTTTGGGGTTATTTAGGGGTATTTCTGTACTTTTTTTGGTTTGACATTTTCTAAAAAGTGTCCTTATCTCTTATTATATGTTTGGATGCGATATTGAGGGTCGTGACCTTCAAATCGATGCCTATTTCGACATATGTTCATTTTCGATTTAAACCAGACCGGGTGGGACGTTTGGGGTTATTTGGGGGCACTTCTGTACCTTTTTCAGTGTGCAATTTTCCAAAAAGTGTCCTTATCTCTTATTAGACGTGTGGATGCGATGTTGAGGGTTTTGACCTTCGAATCGATACCTATACCAACATATGTTCATTTTCCGTCTAAACCAGACCGGGTGGGTCGTTTGGGGTTATTTGGGGGCATTTCTGTGCCTTTTTGGGTTTGGGATGTTTTGAAAAGTGTCCTTATCCCTTATTAGATGTGTGGATACAATGTTAAGGGTTGTGACCTTCGAATCGATACCAAATTAGACATATGTTCATTTTCGGTTTAAACCTGACAGGGTGGGTCATTTGGGGTTATTTGGGGGCATTTGTGTACTTTTTTGCGTTTGGGATTTTCTAAAAAGTGTCCTTATCCCTTATCAGATGTGTGGATGCGATGTTGAATGTCGTGACCTTCGAATAATTACTTTTTTCGACATATGTTCATTTTCAGTTTAATCCAGCCCGTGTGGGTCGTTTGGTGTTATTTGGGGGCATTTCTGTGCTTTTTTGGGTTTAGGATTTTCTAAAAAGTACCCTTATATCTTATTAGACATGTAGATGCGATGTTGAGGATTGCGACCTTCGAATCAATACCCATTTCTTCATATGTTCATTTTCGGTTTAAACCAGACCGGGTGGGTCGTTTGGAGTTATTTGGGGGCATTTCTGTACTTTTTTGGGTTTCCGATTTTCTAAAAAGTGTCCTTATCTATTATTAGAGGTGTGGATGCGATGTTTAGGGTTGTGACTTTCGAATCGATACCTATTTCGACATATGTTCATTTTTGGTTCAAACCAGACCCAGTGGGTCGTTTGGGGTTATTTGGGGGCATTTCTGTACTTTGTTGGGTTTGTCATTTTCTAAAAAGTGTCCTTATCTCTTGTTAGACGTGTGGATGCGATGTTGAGGGTTGTGACCTTCGAACCGATACCTATTTCGTTATATGTTCATTTTGAATTTAAACCAGATCGGGTGGGTCGTTTGGGGTTATTTTGGGACATTTCTGTACTTTTTTGTGTTTGGGATTTTCTAAAGAGTGTCCTTATATCTTATTAGACGTGTAGATGCGATGTTGAGGGTTGTGACCTTCGAATCAATACCTATTTCGACATATGTTCATTTGTGGTTTAAACCAGACCGGGTGGGTTGTTTGGGATTATTTGGGGGCATTTCTGTACTTTTTTGCGCTTGGGATTTTCTAAAAAGTATCCTTTTATCTTATTAGACGTGTGGATCCGATGTGGAGGGTCGTGACCTTCAAATCGATACCCATTTCGACATAGGTTCATTTTTGGTTTAAACCAGAAAGGGTGGATCGTTTGGGGTTATTTGGGGGCTTTTTTGTACTTATTTAGGTTTGGGATTTTTTGAAAAGTGTCCTTATCTCTTATTAGATGTGTGGATGCAATGTTGAGGGTCGTGACTGTCGAATCGATAGCCATTTCGTTATATGTTCATTTTCGGTTTAAACCAGACTGGGTTGGTGGTTTGGGGTTATTTGGGGGCATTTCTATAATTTTGTCGGTTTACAATTTTATAAAAAGTGTCCTTATCTCTTATTTGATGTGTGGATACGATGTTGAGAGTTGTGACATTCGAATCGCTACCTATTTCGACATTTGCTCATTTTCGGTTTAAACCAAATCGAGTGGGTCGTTTGAGGTTATTTGAGGGCATTTTTGTACTTTTTTTGGTTTTGGATTTTCTAAAAAGCGTCCTTATCTCTTATTAGATGTGTGGATGCGATATTGAGGGTCGTGACCTTCGAATCGATGCCTATTTCTACATATGTTCATTTTCAATTTAAACCAAACCGGGTGGGACGTTTGGGGTTATTTGGGGGCACTTCTGTACCTTTTTCAGTTTCCAATTTTCTAAAAAGTGTCCTTATCTCTTATTAGACGTGTGGATACGATGTTGAGGGTTGTGACCTTCGAATCGATACCTATATCAACATATGTTCATTTTCCGTCTAAACCAGACCGGGTGGGTCGTTTGGGGTTATTTGGGGGCAATTCTGTGCCTTTTTGGGTTTGGGATGTTTTGAAAAGTGTCGTTATCCCTTATTAGACCTGTGGATACGATGTTAAGGGTTATGACCTTCGAATCGATACCAAATTAGACATATGTTCATTTTCGGTTTAAACCTGACCGGGTGGGTCATTTGGGGTTATTTGGGGGCATTTGTGTACTTTTTGTGTTTAGGATTTTCTAAAAAATATCCTTATCTCTTATTACAGGTGTGGATGCGATGTTTAGGGTTGTGACCTTCGAAACGATAACTATTTCGACATATGTTCATTTTCGGTTCAAACTAGACCCAGTGGGTCGTTTGGGGTTATTTGGGGGCATTTCTGTACTTTGTTGGGTTTGTCATTTTCTAAAAAGTTTCCTTATCACTTATTAGGCGTGTGGATGCGATGTTGAGGGTTGTGACCTTCGAACCGATACCTATTTCGTTATATGTTTATTTTAGATTTAAACCAGATCGTGTGGGTCGTTTGGGGTTATTTTGGGACATTTCTATACTTTTTTGTGTTTGGGATTTTCTAAAAAGTGTCCTTATATCTTATTTCACGTGTAGATGCGATGTTGAGGGTTGTGACCTTCGAATCAATACCTATTTCGACATATGTTCATTTTCGGTTTAAACCAGACCGGGTGGGTCGTTGGGGATATTTTGTGCATTTTTGTACTTTTTTGGGTTTGGAATTTTTAAAAAAGTGTCCTTATCTCTTTTTAGACGTGTGGATGCGCTGTTGGGGGTTGTGACCTTCGAATCGATACCTATTTCGACATATGTTCCTTTTCGGTTTAAATCAGACCGGGTGGGTCGTTTGGGATTATTTGGGGGCATTTCTGTACTTTGTTGCGCTTGGGATTTTCTAAAAAGTATCATTTTCTCTTATTAGACGTGTGGATCCGATGTTGAGGGTCATGACCTTCGAATCGATACCCATTTCGACATAGGTTCATTTTCGGTTTAAACCAGAAAGGGTGGGTCGTTTGGGGTTATTTGGGGGCTTTTTTGTACTTATTTAGGTTTGGGATTTTTTGAAAAGTGTCCTTATCTCTTATTAGACATGTGGATGCAATGTTGAGGGTCGTGACCGTCGAATCGATAGCCATTTCCTTATATGTTCATTTTTGGTTTAAACCAGACTGGGTAGGTGGTTTGGGGTTATTTGGGGGCATTTTTGTACTTTTTTTGGTTTGCAATTTTCTAAAAAGTGTCCTTATCTCTTATTTGATGTGTGGGTACGATGTTGAGGGTTGTGACCTTCGAATCGCTACCTATTTCGACATATGCTCATTTTCGGTTGAAACCAGACCGGGTGGGTCGTTTGGGGTTATTTGGGGGCACTTCTGTACTTTTTTCAGTTTTCAATTTTCTAAAAAGTGTCCTTATCTCTTATTAGACATGCGGATGCGATGTTGAGGGTTGTGACCTTCGAATCGATACCCATATCAACATATGTTCATTTTCGGTCTAAACCAGACCAGGTGCTTCGTTTGGGGTTATTTGGGGGCTTTTATGTACTTTTTTGGCTTTGGGATTTGCTGCAAAGTGTCCTTATCGCTTATTAGACATGTGGATGCGATGTTGAGGGTCGTGACCTTTGAATCGTTACCTATTTTGACAGATGTTCATTTTCGGTTTAAACCAGACTAGGTCGGTAATTTGGGGTTATTTGGGGGCATTTCTGTACATTTTTGCATTTGGGATTTTCAAAAAAGTGTCCTTATCACTTATCAGATGTGTGAATGCGATGTTGAGGGTCGTGACCTTCGAATTGTTACCTATTTCGACATATGTTCATTTTTGGTTTAAACCAGCTAGTGTGTATTGTTTGGTGTTATTTGGGTGCATTTCTGTGCTTTTTTGGGTTTGGGATATTCTTAAAAGTGTCATTATCTCTTATTAGACGTGTGGATGCGATGTTGAGGGTTGTGACCTTCGAATCGATACCCAATTCGACATAAGTTCATTTTCGGTTTAAACCAGACCGGGTGGGTCGTTTGGGGTTATTTGGGGCATTTCTGTACTTTTTTGGGTTTGGGATTTTCTAAAAAGTGTCCTTATCTCTTATTAGACGTGTGGATGCGATGTTGAGGGTCGTGACCTTCGAATCGATACCCAATTCGACATATGTTCATTTTTGGTTTAAACCAGACCAGGTAGGTCTTTTGGGGTTATTTGGGGGCATTTCTGTACTTTTTTGCATTTGCGATTTGCTAAAAAGTGTCCTTATCTCTTATTAGACGTGTGGATGCGATGTTTAGGGTCGTGACCTTCGAACCGATACCCATTTCGACATATGTTCATTTTCGGTTTAAACCAGACCGCGTGGGTCATGTGGTGTTATTTGGGGGCAATTCTGTACTTTTTTACGTTTGGGATTTTCTAAAAAGTGTCCTTATCTTTTATTTGACGTGTGGATGCGATGTTTAGGGTCGTGACCTTCGAATCGATGCCTATTGTGACATATGTTCATTTTCGGTTTAAACCAGACCGGGTGGGTCTTTAGGGTTTTTTGGGGGCATTTCTGTACTTTTTGCGTTTGGGATTTTCTAAAAAGTGTCCTTATCTCTTATCAGATGTGTGGATGCGATGTTGAGGGTCGTGACCTTCGAATCGTTACCTATTTCGACATATGTTCATTTTTGGTTTAAACCAGCCCGTGTGGATGGTTTGGTGTTATTTGGGGACATTTCTGTGCTTTTTTGGGTTTGGGATTTTCTAAAAAGTGTCCTTATCTCTTATTAGACGTGTGGATGCGATGTTTAGGGTTGTGACATTTGAATCGATACCCAATTTGACATATGTTCATTTTCGGTTTAAACCAGACTTGGTGGGTCATTTAACGTTATTTGGGGGCATTTCTGTACTATTTTGGGTTTGGGATTGTCTAAAAAGTGTCCTTCTATCTTATTAGACGTGTGGATACGATGTTGAGGGTCGTGACCTTCGAATCGATACCCAATTCGACATATGTTCATTTTTGGTTTAAACCAGACCGGGTAGGTCTTTTGGGGTTATTTGGGGGCATTTCATTACTTTATTGCATTTGGGATTGTCTAAAAAGTGTGCTTATCTCTTGTTAGACGTGTGGATGTGATGTTGAGGGTCGTGACCTTCAAACCGATACCCATTTCGACATATGTTCATTTTCGGTTTAAACCAGATCACGTGGGTCATTTGGTGTTCTTTGGGGGCAATTCTGTACTTTTTTGCGTTTGGGAATTTCTAAAAAATGTTATTATCTTTTATTAGATGTGTGGATGCGATGTTTAGGGTCGTGACCTTCGAATCGATGCCTATTTTGACATATGTTCATTTTCGGTTTAAACCAGACCGGGTGGGTCGTTTAGGGTTATTTGGGGGCATTTCTGTACTTTTTTACGTTTGGGATTTTCTAAAAAGTGTCCTTATCTCTTATCAGATGTGTGGATGCGATGTTGAGCGTCGTGACCTTCGAATCGTTACCAATTTAGACATATGTTCATTTTTGGTTTAAAGCAGCCCGTGTGGATCGTTTGATGTTATTTGGGGACATTTATGTGCTTTTTTGGGTTTGAGATTTTCTAAAAAGTGTCCTTATCTCTTATTAGACGTGTGGATGCGATGTTTAGGGTTGTGACATTTGAATCGATACCCAATTCGGCATATGTTCATTTTCGATTTAAACCAGACTGGGTGGGTCATTTAACGTTATTTGGGGGCATTTCTGTACTATTTTGGGTTCGGGATTGTCTAAAAAGTGTCCTTATATCTTATTAGACGTGTGGATGCGATGTAGAGGGTCGTGACCTTCGAATCGATACCCAATTCGACATATGTTCATTTTCGGTTTAAACCAGACCGGGTGGGTCGTTTGGGGTTATTTGGGGCATTTCTGTACTTTTTTGGGTTTGGGATTTTCTAAAAAGTGTCCTTATCTCTTATTAGACGTGTGGATGCGATGTTGAGGGTCGTGACCTTCGAATCGATACCCAATTCGACATATGTTCATTTTCGGTTTAAACCAGACCAGGTAGGTCTTTTGGGGTAATTTGGGGGCATTTCTGTACTTTTTTGTATTTACAATTTGCTAAAAAGTGTCCTTATCTCTTATTAGACGTGTGGATGCGATGTTTAGGGTCGTGACCTTCGAACCGATACCCATTTCGACATATGTTCATTTTTGGTTTAAACCAGACCGCGTGGGTCATTTGGTGTTATTTGGGGGCAATTCTGTACTTTTTTTCGTTTGGGATTTTCTAAAAAGTGTCCTTATCTTTTATTTGACGTGTGGATGCGATGTTTAGGGTCGTGACCTTCGAATCGATGCCTATTGTGACATATGTTCATTTTTAAACCAGACCGGGTGGGTCTTTAGGGTTTTTTGGGGGCATTTCTGTACTTTTTACGTTTGGGATTTTCTAAAAAGTGTCCTTATCTCTTATTAGATGTGTGGATGCGATGTTGAGGGTCGTGACCTTCGAATCGTTACCTATTTCGACATATGTTCATTTTTGCTTTAAACCAGCCCGTGTGGATGGTTTGGTGTTATTTGGGGACATTTATGTGCTTTTTTGGGTTTGTGATTTTCTAAAAAGTGTCGTTATCTCTTATTAGACGTGTGGATGCGATGTTTAGGATTGTGACATTTGAATCGATACCCAATTCGACATATGTTCATTTTTGGTTTAAACCAGACCGGGTAGGTCTTTTGGGGTTATTTGGGGGCATTTCATTACTTTATTGCATTTTGGATTTTCTTAAAAATATGCTTATCTCTTATTAGACGTGTGGATGCGATGTTTAGGGTCGTGACCTTCGAACCGATACCCATTTCGACATATGTTCATTTTCGGTTTAAACCAGACCGCGTGGGTCATTTGGGGCAATTCTGTACTTTTTTACGTTTGGGATTTTCTAAAAAGTGTCCTTATCTTTTATTTGACGTGTGGATGGGATGTTTAGGGTCGTGACCTTCGAATCGATGCCTATTGTGACATATGTTCATTTTCGGTTTAAACCAGACCGGGTGGGTCGTTTAGGGTTATTTGGGGGCATTTCTGTACTTTTTTACGTTTGGGTTTTTCTAAAAAGTGTCACTATCTCTTATCAGATGTGTGGATGCGATGTTGAGGGTCGTGACCTTCGAATCGTTACCTATTTCGACATATGTTCATTTTTGGTTTAAACCAGCTCGTGTGGATCGTTTGGTGTTATTTGGGGACATTTCTGTGCTTTTTTGGGTTTGGGATTTTCTAAAAAGTGTCCTTATCTCTTATTAGACTTGTGGATGCGATGTTTAGGGTTGTGACATTTGAATCGATACCCAATTCGACACATGTTCATTTTCGGTTTAAACCAGACTGGGTGGGTCATTTAACATTATTTGGGGGCATTTCTGTACTATTTTGGGTTCTGGATTGTCTAAAATTTGTCCTTATATCTTATTAGAGGTGTGGATGCGATGTTGAGGGTCGTGACCTTCGAATCGATACCCAATTCGACATATGTTCATTTTTGGTTTAAACCAGACCGGGTAGGTCTTTTGGGGTTATTTGGGGGCATTTCATTACTTTATTGCATTTGGGATTGTCTAAAAAGTGTGCTTATCTCTTGTTAGACGTGTGGATGCGATGTTGAGGGTCGTGACCTTCAAACCGATACCCATTTCGACATATGTTCATTTTCGATTTAAACCAGACCGCGTGGGTCATTTGGTGTTATTTGGGGGCAATTCTGTGCTTTTTTGCATTTGGGAATTTCTAAAAAATGTTATTATCTTTTATTAGATGTGTTGATGCGATGTTTAGGGTCGTGACCTTCGAATCGTTGCGTATTTTGACATATGTTAATTTTTGCTTTAAACCAGACCGGGTGGGTCATTTGGGGTTGTTTGGGGGCATTTCTGTACTTTTTTACGTTTGAGATTTTCTAAAAAGTGTCCTTATCTCTTATCAAATGTGTGGATGCGATGTTGAGGGTCATGACCTTCAAATGGTTACCTATTTCGACATATATTCATTTTCGGTTTAAACCAGCCCGTGTGGATCGTTCGGTGTTATTTGGGAGCATTTCTGTCTTTTTTTGGGTTTGGGATTTTCTAAAAAGTGTCCTTATCTCTTATTAGAAGTGTGGATACAATGTTGAGGGTTGTGACCTTCGAATTGATACCCAATTCGACATATGTTCATTTTTTTTTTTTAAACTAGATGGGGTGGGTCGTTTGGGGTTATTTGGGGGCATTTTTATACTTTTTTGGGTTTGGGATTTTCTAAAAAGTGTCCTTATCTCTTAGTAGACGTGTGGATGCGATGTTGAGGGTCGTGACCTTCGAACCGATACCCATTTTGACATATGTTCATTTTCGGTTTAAACCAGATCGCGTGGGTCATTTGGTGTTATTTGGGGGCAATTCTGTGCTTTTTTGGGTTTGGGAATTTCTAAAAAGTGTCATTATCTTTTATTAGACATGTGGTTGCGTTGTTTAGGGTCGTGACCTTCGAATCGATGCCTATTTTGACATATGTTCATTTTCGATTTAAACCAGATCGAGTGGATCGTTTGGAGTTATTTTGGGGCACTTTTGTACTTTTTTTCGTTTGCAATTTTCTAAGAAGTGTCCTTATCTCTTATTAGATGTGTGGACGCGATGTTGGGGGTTGTGACCTTCGAATCGATACCTATTTTGACATAAGTTTATTTTCAGTCTAAACAAGACCGGGTGGGTCGTTTGGGGTTATTTGGGGGCATTTTTATACTTTTTTAGGTTTGGGATTTTATAAAAAGTGTCCTTATCCCTTATTAGACGTGTGGATGCGATGTTGAGTGTCGTGACCTTCGAATCGATACCCAAGTCGGAATATGTTCATTTTTGGTTTAAACCAGACCAGGTGGGTCGTTTGGGGCTATTTGGGGGATTTTCTGTACTTTTTTGCCTTTGGGATTTTCAAAAAAGTGTCCTTATCTCTTATTAGATGTGTGGATGCGATGTTGAGGGTCGTGACCTTCGAATCGTTACCTATTTCGACATATGTTCATTTTTGGTTTAAACCAGCTCGTGTGGATCGTTTGGTGTTATTTGCGGACATTTCTGTGCTTTTTTGGGTTTGGGATTTTCTAAAAAGTGTCCTTATCTCTTATTAGACTTGTGGATGCGATGTTTAGGGTTGTGACATTTGAATCGATACCCAATTCGACATATGTTCATTTTCGGTTTAAACCAGACTGGGTGGGTCATTTAACGTTATTTGGGGGCATTTCTGTACTATTTTGGGTTCGGATTGTCTAAAAAGTGTCCTTATATCTTATTAGAGGTGTGGATGCGATGTTGAGGGTCGTGACCTTCGAATCGGTACCCAATTCGACATATGTTCATTTTTGGTTTAAACCAGACCGGGTAGGTCTTTTGGGGTTATTTGGGGGCATTTCATTACTTTATTGCATTTGGGATTGTCTAAAAAGTGTGCTTATCTCTTGTTAGACGTGTGGATACGATGTTGAGGGTCGTGACCTTCAAACCGATACCCATTTCGACATATGTTCATTTTCGATTTAAACCAGACCGCGTGGGTCATTTGGTGTTATTTGGGGGCAATTATGTACTTTTTTGCATTTGGGAATTTCTAAAAAATGTTAT
This sequence comes from Telopea speciosissima, assembly GCF_018873765.1. Lineage (NCBI taxonomy): Eukaryota > Viridiplantae > Streptophyta > Magnoliopsida > Proteales > Proteaceae > Telopea > Telopea speciosissima. Next base: position 138,461 of record NW_025317375.1, read on the forward strand.
TATCTTTTATTAGATGTGTTGATGCGATGTTTAGGGTCGTGACCTTCGAATCGTTGCGTATTTTGACATATGTTAATTTTTGCTTTAAACCAGACCGGGTGGGTCATTTGGGGTTGTTTGGGGGCATTTCTGTACTTTTTTACGTTTGAGATTTTCTAAAAAGTGTCCTTATCTCTTATCAAATGTGTGGATGCGATGTTGAGGGTCATGACTTTCAAATGGTTACCTATTTCGACATATATTCATTTTCGGTTTAAACCAGCCCGTGTGGATCGTTCGGTGTTATTTGGGAGCATTTCTGTCTTTTTTTGGGTTTGGGATTTTCTAAAAAGTGTCCTTATCTCTTATTAGAAGTGTGGATACGATGTTGAGGGTTGTGACCTTCGAATCGATACCCAATTCGACATATGTTCATTTTTTTTTTTTAAACTAGACGGGGTGGGTCGTTTGGGGTTATTTGGGGGCATTTTTATACTTTTTTGGGTTTGAGATTTTCTATAAAGTGTCCTTATCTCTTATTAGACGTGTGGACGCGATGTTGGGGGTTGTGACCTTGAATCGATACCTATTTTGACATAAGTTTATTTTCAGTCTAAACAAGACCGGGTGGGTCGTTTGGGGTTATTTGGGGGCATTTTTATACTTTTTTAGGTTTGGGATTTTATAAAAAGTGTCCTTATCCCTTATTAGACGTGTGGATGCGATGTTGAGTGTCGTGACCTTCGAATCGATACCCAAGTCGGCATATGTTCATTTTCGGTTTAAACCAGACCAGGTGGGTCGTTTGGGGCTATTTGGGGGATTTTCTGTACTTTTTTTGCGTTTGGGATTTTCAAAAAAGTGTCCTTATCTCTTATCAGATGTGTGGATACGATGTTGAGGGTCGTGACCTTCGAATCGTTACCTATTTCGACATATGTTCATTTTTGGTTTAAACAAGACCGGGTGGGTCGTTTTGTGTTATTTGGGGGGATTTCTATACTTTTTTGGGTTTGGGGTTTTCTAAAATGTGTCCTTATATCTTACTAGACGTGTGAATGCGATGTTGAGGGGCGGGACCTTCGAATCGATACCCATTCCGACATTTGTTCATTTGCGTTTTAAAGCAAATCGGGTGGGTCGTTTGGAGTAATTTGGGGGCAATTCGGTACTTTTTTACGTTTGGGATTTTCCTAACAGTGCCCTTATCTCTTATTAGACGTTTAGATGCGATGTTGGGCTCGCGACCTTCGAATCGATTCCCATTTCGACAAATGTTCATTTTCGATTTAAACCAAACCGAGTGGGCCGTTTGGAGTTATTTGGGGGCATTTAATTACTTTTTGGTTTACGATTTTCTAAAAAGTGTCCTTATATCTTATTAGACGTGTGGATGCGATGTTGAGGGTCGTGACCTTCGAATCGATACCCATTTCGACATATGTTCATTTTCGGTTTAAACCAGACCGGGTAGGTCTTTTGGGGTTATTTGGGGGCATTTCATTACTTTATTGCATTTGGGATTTTCTAAAAAATGTGCTTATCTCTTATTAGACATGTGGATACGATGTTGAGGGTCGTGACCTTCAAACCGATACCCATTTCGACATATGTCCATTTTCGATTTAAACCAGACCGCGTGGGTCATTTGGTGTTATTTGGGGGCAATTCTGTACTTTTTTGCATTTGGGAATTTCTAAAAAATGTTATTATCTTTTATTAGATGTGTTGATGCGATGTTTAGGGTCGTGACCTTCGAATCGTTGCGTATTTTGACATATGTTCATTTTCGCTTTAAACCAGACCGGGTGGGTCATTTGGGGTTGTTTGGGGGCATTTCTGTACTTTTTTACGTTTGAGATTTTCTAAAAAGTGTCCTTTTCTCTTATCAAATGTGTGGATGCGATGTTGAGGGTCATGACCTTCAAATGGTTACCTATTTCGACATATATTCATTTTCGGTTTAAACCAGCCCGTGTGGATCGTTCGGTGTTATTTGGGGGCATTTCTGTCTTTTTTTGGGTTTGGGATTTTCTAAAAAGTGTCCTTATCTCTTATTAAACGTGTGGATACGATGTTGAGGGTTGTGACCTTCGAATCGATACCCAATTCGACATATGTTCATTTTTTTTTTAAACTAGACGGGGTGGGTCGTTTGGGGTTATTTGGGGGCATTTTTATACTTTTTTGGGTTTGGGATTTTCTAAAAAGTGTCCTTATCTCTTATTAGACGTGTGGATGCGATGTTGAGTGTCGTGACCTTCGAATCGATACCCAAGTCGGCATATGTTCATTTTCGGTTTAAACCAGACCAGGTGGGTCGTTTGGGGCTATTTGGGGGATTTTCTGTACTTTTTTGCGTTTGGGATTTTCAAAAAAGTGTCCTTATCTCTTATCAGATGTGTGGATACGATGTTGAGGGTCGTGACCTTCGAATCGTTACCTATTTCGACATATGTTCATTTTTGGTTTAAACAAGACCGGGTGGGTCGTTTTGTGTTATTTGGGGGGATTTCTATACTTTTTTGGGTTTGGGGTTTTCTAAAATGTGTCCTTATATCTTACTAGACGTGTGAATGCAATGTTGAGGGGCGGGACCTTCGAATCGATACCCATTCCGACATTTGTTCATTTGCGTTTTAAAGCAAATCGGGTGGGTCGTTTGGAGTAATTTGGGGGCAATTCGGTACTTTTTTACGTTTGGGATTTTCCTAACAGTGCCCTTATCTCTTATTAGACGTTTAGATGCGATGTTGGGCTCGCGACCTTCGAATCGATTCCCATTTCGACAAATGTTCATTTTCGATTTAAACCAAACCGAGTGGGCCGTTTGGAGTTATTTGGGGGCATTTAATTACTTTTTGGTTTACGATTTTCTAAAAAGTGTCCTTATCTCTTATTAGACGTGTGGATGTGATGTTGAGGGTTGTGACCTTCGAATCGATACCTATTTCGACATATGTTCATTTTCGATTTAAACCAGACTGGGTGGGTCATTTAACGTTATTTGGGGGCATTTCTATATTATTTTGGGTTCGGGATTGTCTAAAAAGTGTCCTTATATCTTATTAGAGGTGTGGATGCGATGTTGAGGGTCGTGACCTTCGAATCGATACCCAATTCGACATATGTTCATTTTTGGTTTAAACCAGACCGGGTAGGTCTTTTGGGGTTATTTGGGGGCATTTCATTACTTTATTGCATTTGGGATTTTCTAAAAAATGTGCTTATCTCTTATTAGACATGTGGATACGATGTTGAGGGTCGTGACCTTCAAACCGATACCCATTTCGACATATGTCCATTTTCGATTTAAACCAGACCGCGTGGGTCATTTGGTGTTATTTGGGGGCAATTCTGTACTTTTTTGCATTTGGGAATTTCTAAAAAATGTTATTATCTTTTATTAGATGTGTTGATGCGATGTTTAGGGTCGTGACCTTCGAATCGTTGCGTATTTTGACATATGTTCATTTTCGCTTTAAACCAGACCGGGTGGGTAATTTGGGGTTGTTTGGGGGCATTTCTGTACTTTTTTACGTTTGAGATTTTCTAAAAAGTGTCATTTTCTCTTATCAAATGTGTGGATGCGATGTTGAGGGTCATGACCTTCAAATGGTTACCTATTTCGACATATATTCATTTTCGGTTTAAACCAGCCCGTGTGGATCGTTCGGTGTTATTTGGGGGCATTTCTGTCTTTTATTGGGTTTGGGATTTTCTAAAAAGTGTCCTTATCTCTTATTAGACGTGTGGATACGATGTTGAGGGTTGTGACCTTCGAATCGATACCCAATTCGACATATGTTCATTTTTTTTTTAAACTAGACGGGGTGGGTCGTTTGGGGTTATTTGGGGGCATTTTTATACTTTTTTGGGTTTGGGATTTTCTAAAAAGTGTCCTTATCTCTTATTAGACGTGTGGATGCGATGTTGAGGGTCGTGACCTTCGAACCGATACCCATTTTGACATATGTTCATTTTCGGTTTAAACTAGATCGCGTGGGTCATTTGGTGTTATTTGGGGGCAATTCTGTGCTTTTTTGCGTTTGGGATTTTCTAAAAAGTGTCATTATCTTTTATTAGACATGTGGTTGCGTTGTTTAGGGTCGTGACCTTCGAATCGATGCCTATTTTGACATATGTTCATTTTCGGTTTAAACCAGACCGAGTGGGTCGTTTGGAGTTATTTTGGGGCACTTTTGTACTTTTTTTCGTTTGCAATTTTCTAAGAAGTGTCCTTATCTCTTATTAGACGTGTGGACGCGATGTTGGGGGTTGTGACCTTCGAATCGATACCTATTTTGACATAAGTTTATTTTCAGTCTAAACAAGACCGGGTGGGTCGTTTGGGGTTATTTGGGGGCATTTTTATACTTTTTTAGGTTTGGGATTTTATAAAAAGTGTCCTTATCCCTTATTAGACGTGTGGATGCGATGTTGAGTGTCGTGACCTTCGAATCGATACCCAAGTCGGCATATGTTCATTTTCGGTTTAAACCAGACCGGTGGGTCGTTTGGGGCTATTTGGGGATTTTCTATACTTTTTTGCGTTTGGGATTTTCAAAAAGTGTCCTTATCTCTTATCAGATGTGTGGATACGATGTTGAGGGTCGTGACCTTGAATCGTTACCTATTTCGACATATGTTCATTTTTGGTTTAAACAAGACCGGGTGGGTCGTTTTGTGTTATTTGGGGGGATTTCTATACTTTTTTGGGTTTGGGGTTTTCTAAAATGTGTCCTTATATCTTACTAGACGTGTGAATGCGATGTTGAGGCGGGACCTTGAATCGATACCCATTCCGACATTTGTTCATTTGCGTTTTAAAGCAAATCGGGTGGGTCGTTTGGAGTAATTTGGGGGCAATTCGGTACTTTTTTACGTTTGGGACTTTCCTAACAGTGCCCTTATCTCTTATTAGACGTTTAGATGCGATGTTGGGCTCGCGACCTTCGAATCGATTCCCATTTCGACAAATGTTCATTTTCGATTTAAACCAAACCGAGTGGGCCGTTTGGAGTTATTTGGGGGCATTTAATTACTTTTTGGTTTACGATTTTCTAAAAAGTGTCCTTATATCTTATTAGACATGTGGATGCGATGTTGAGGGTCGTGACCTTCGAATCGATACCCATTTCGACATATGTTCGTTTTCGGTTTAAACCAGACCGGGTAGGTCTTTTGGGGTTATTTGGGGGCATTTCATTACTTTATTGCATTTGGGATTTTCTAAAAAATGTGCTTATCTCTTATTAGACATGTGGATGCGATGTTGAGGGTCGTGACCTTCAAACCGATACCCATTTCGACATATGTCCATTTTCGATTTAAACCAGACCGCGTGGGTCATTTGGTGTTATTTGGGGGCAATTCTGTACTTTTTTGCATTTGGGAATTTCTAAAAAATGTTATTATCTTTTATTAGATGTGTTGATGCGATGTTTAGGGTCGTGACCTTCGAATCGTTGCGTATTTTGACATATGTTCATTTTCGCTTTAAACCAGACCGGGTGGGTCATTTGGGGTTGTTTGGGGGGCATTTCTGTACTTTTTTACGTTTGAGATTTTCTAAAAAGTGTCCTTTTCTCTTATCAAATGTGTGGATACGATGTTGAGGGTCATGACCTTCAAATGGTTACCTATTTCGACATATATTCATTTTCGGTTTAAACCAGCCCGTGTGGATCGTTCGGTGTTATTTGGGGGCATTTCTGTCTTTTTTTGGGTTTGGGATTTTCTAAAAAGTGTCCTTATCTCTTATTAGACGTGTGGATACGATGTTGAGGGTTGTGACCTTCGAATCGATACCCAATTCGACATATGTTCATTTTTTTTTTAAACTAGACGGGGTGGGTCGTTTGGGGTTATTTGGGGGCATTTTTATACTTTTTTGGGTTTGGGATTTTCTAAAAAGTGTCCTTATCTCTTAGTAGACGTGTGGATGCGATGTTGAGGGTCGTGACCTTCGAACCGATACCCATTTTGACATATGTTCATTTTCGGTTTAAACCAGATCGCGTGGGTCATTTGGTGTTATTTGGGGGCAATTCTGTGCTTTTTTGGGTTTGGGAATTTCTAAAAAGTGTCATTATCTTTTATTAGACATGTGGTTGCGTTGTTTAGGGTCGTGACCTTCGAATCGATGCCTATTTTGACATATGTTCATTTTCGATTTAAACCAGATCGAGTGGGTCGTTTGGAGTTATTTTGGGGCACTTTTGTACTTTTTTTCGTTTGCAATTTTCTAAGAAGTGTCCTTATCTCTTATTAGATGTGTGGACGCGATGTTGGGGGTTGTGACCTTCGAATCGATACCTATTTTGACATAAGTTTATTTTCAGTCTAAACAAGACCGGGTGGGTCGTTTGGGGTTATTTGGGGGCATTTTTATACTTTTTTAGGTTTGGGATTTTATAAAAAGTGTCCTTATCCCTTATTAGACGTGTGGATGCGATGTTGAGTGTCGTGACCTTCGAATCGATACCCAAGTCGGAATATGTTCATTTTTGGTTTAAACCAGACCAGGTGGGTCGTTTGGGGCTATTTGGGGGATTTTCTGTACTTTTTTGCCTTTGGGATTTTCAAAAAAGTGTCCTTATCTCTTATTAGATGTGTGGATGCGATGTTGAGGGTCGTGACCTTCGAATCGTTACCTATTTCGACATATGTTCATTTTTGGTTTAAACCAGCTCGTGTGGATCGTTTGGTGTTATTTGCGGACATTTCTGTGCTTTTTTGGGTTTGGGATTTTCTAAAAAGTGTCCTTATCTCTTATTAGACTTGTGGATGCGATGTTTAGGGTTGTGACATTTGAATCGATACCCAATTCGACATATGTTCATTTTCGGTTTAAACCAGACTGGGTGGGTCATTTAACGTTATTTGGGGGCATTTCTGTACTATTTTGGGTTCTGGATTGTCTAAAAAGTGTCCTTATATCTTATTAGAGGTGTGGATGCGATGTTGAGGGTCGTGACCTTCGAATCGGTACCCAATTCGACATATGTTCATTTTTGGTTTAAACCAGACCGGGTAGGTCTTTTGGGGTTATTTGGGGGCATTTCATTACTTTATTGCATTTGGGATTGTCTAAAAAGTGTGCTTATCTCTTGTTAGACGTGTGGATACGATGTTGAGGGTCGTGACCTTCAAACCGATACCCATTTCGACATATGTTCATTTTCGATTTAAACCAGACCGCGTGGGTCATTTGGTGTTATTTGGGGGCAATTATGTACTTTTTTGCATTTGGGAATTTCTAAAAAATGTTATTATCTTTTATTAGATGTGTTGATGCGATGTTTAGGGTCGTGACCTTCGAATCGTTGCGTATTTTGACATATGTTAATTTTTGCTTTAAACCAGACCGGGTGGGTCATTTGGGGTTGTTTGGGGGCATTTCTGTACTTTTTTACGTTTGAGATTTTCTAAAAAGTGTCCTTATCTCTTATCAAATGTGTGGATGCGATGTTGAGGGTCATGACTTTCAAATGGTTACCTATTTCGACATATATTCATTTTCGGTTTAAACCAGCCCGTGTGGATCGTTCGGTGTTATTTGGGAGCATTTCTGTCTTTTTTTGGGTTTGGGATTTTCTAAAAAGTGTCCTTATCTCTTATTAGAAGTGTGGATACGATGTTGAGGGTTGTGACCTTCGAATCGATACCCAATTCGACATATGTTCATTTTTTTTTTTTAAACTAGACGGGGTGGGTCGTTTGGGGTTATTTGGGGGCATTTTTATACTTTTTTGGGTTTGAGATTTTCTATAAAGTGTCCTTATCTCTTATTAGACGTGTGGACGCGATGTTGGGGGTTGTGACCTTCGAATCGATACCTATTTTGACATAAGTTTATTTTCAGTCTAAACAAGACCGGGTGGGTCGTTTGGGGTTATTTGGGGGCATTTTTATACTTTTTTAGGTTTGGGATTTTATAAAAAGTGTCCTTATCCCTTATTAGACGTGTGGATGCGATGTTGAGTGTCGTGACCTTCGAATCGATACCCAAGTCGGCATATGTTCATTTTCGGTTTAAACCAGACCAGGTGGGTCGTTTGGGGCTATTTGGGGGATTTTCTGTACTTTTTTGCGTTTGGGATTTTCAAAAAAGTGTCCTTATCTCTTATCAGATGTGTGGATACGATGTTGAGGGTCGTGACCTTCGAATCGTTACCTATTTCGACATATGTTCATTTTTGGTTTAAACAAGACCGGGTGGGTCGTTTTGTGTTATTTGGGGGGGATTTCTATACTTTTTTGGGTTTGGGGTTTTCTAAAATGTGTCCTTATATCTTACTAGACGTGTGAATGCGATGTTGAGGGGCGGGACCTTCGAATCGATACCCATTCCGACATTTGTTCATTTGCGTTTTAAAGCAAATCGGGTGGGTCGTTTGGAGTAATTTGGGGGCAATTCGGTACTTTTTTACGTTTGGGATTTTCCTAACAGTGCCCTTATCTCTTATTAGACGTTTAGATGCGATGTTGGGCTCGCGACCTTCGAATCGATTCCCATTTCGACAAATGTTCATTTTCGATTTAAACCAAACCGAGTGGGCCGTTTGGAGTTATTTGGGGGCATTTAATTACTTTTTGGTTTACGATTTTCTAAAAAGTGTCCTTATATCTTATTAGACGTGTGGATGCGATGTTGAGGGTCGTGACCTTCAAATCGATACCCATTTCGACATATGTTCATTTTCGGTTTAAACCAGACCGGGTAGGTCTTTTGGGGTTATTTGGGGGCATTTCATTACTTTATTGCATTTGGGATTTTCTAAAAAATGTGCTTATCTCTTATTAGACATGTGGATACGATGTTGAGGGTCGTGACCTTCAAACCGATACCCATTTCGACATATGTCCATTTTCGATTTAAACCAGACCGCGTGGGTCATTTGGTGTTATTTGGGGGCAATTCTGTACTTTTTGCATTTGGGAATTTCTAAAAAATGTTATTATCTTTTATTAGATGTGTTGATGCGATGTTTAGGGTCGTGACCTTGAATCGTTGCGTATTTTGACATATGTTCATTTTCGCTTTAAACCGGACCGGGTGGGTCATTTGGGGTTGTTTGGGGGCATTTCTGTACTTTTTACGTTTGAGATTTTCTAAAAAGTGTCCTTTTCTCTTATCAAATGTGTGGATGCGATGTTGAGGGTCATGACCTTCAAATGGTTACCTATTTCGACATATATTCATTTTCGGTTTAAACCAGCCCGTGTGGATCGTTCGGTGTTATTTGGGGGCATTTCTGTCTTTTTTTGGGTTTGGGATTTTCTAAAAAGTGTCCTTATCTCTTATTAGACGTGTGGATACGATGTTGAGGGTTGTGACCTTCGAATCGATACCCAATTCGACATATGTTCATTTTTTTTTTAAACTAGACGGGGTGGGTCGTTTGGGGTTATTTGGGGGCATTTTTATACTTTTTTGGGTTTGGGATTTTCTAAAAAGTGTCCTTATCTCTTATTAGACGTGTGGATGCGATGTTGAGTGTCGTGACCTTCGAATCGATACCCAAGTCGGCATATGTTCATTTTCGGTTTAAACCAGACCAGGTGGGTCGTTTGGGGCTATTTGGGGGATTTTCTGTACTTTTTTGCGTTTGGGATTTTCAAAAAAGTGTCCTTATCTCTTATCAGATGTGTGGATACGATGTTGAGGGTCGTGACCTTCGAATCGTTACCTATTTCGACATATGTTCATTTTTGGTTTAAACAAGACCGGGTGGGTCGTTTTGTGTTATTTGGGGTGATTTCTATACTTTTTTGGGTTTGGGGTTTTCTAAAATGTGTCCTTATATCTTACTAGACGTGTGAATGCAATGTTGAGGGGCGGGACCTTCGAATCGATACCCATTCCGACATTTGTTCATTTGCGTTTTAAAGCAAATCGGGTGGGTCGTTTGGAGTAATTTGGGGGCAATTCGGTACTTTTTACGTTTGGGATTTTCCTAACGTGCCCTTATCTCTTATTAGACGTTTAGATGCGATGTTGGGCTCGCGACCTTGAATCGATTCCCATTTCGACAAATGTTCATTTTCGATTTAAACCAAACCGAGTGGGCCGTTTGGAGTTATTTGGGGGCATTTAATTACTTTTTGGTTTACGATTTTCTAAAAAGTGTCCTTATCTCTTATTAGACGTGTGGATGTGATGTTGAGGGTTGTGACCTTCGAATCGATACCTATTTCGACATATGTTCATTTTCGATTTAAACCAGACTGGGTGGGTCATTTAACGTTATTTGGGGGCATTTCTATATTATTTTGGGTTCGGGATTGTCTAAAAAGTGTCCTTATATCTTATTAGAGGTGTGGATGCGATGTTGAGGGTCGTGACCTTCGAATCGATACCCAATTCGACATATGTTCATTTTTGGTTTAAACCAGACCGGGTAGGTCTTTTGGGGTTATTTGGGGGCATTTCATTACTTTATTGCATTTGGGATTTTCTAAAAAATGTGCTTATCTCTTATTAGACATGTGGATACGATGTTGAGGGTCGTGACCTTCAAACCGATACCCATTTCGACATATGTCCATTTTCGATTTAAACCAGACCGCGTGGGTCATTTGGTGTTATTTGGGGGCAATTCTGTACTTTTTTGCATTTGGGAATTTCTAAAAATGTTATTATCTTTTATTAGATGTGTTGATGCGATGTTTAGGGTCGTGACCTTGAATCGTTGCGTATTTTGACATATGTTCATTTTCGCTTTAAACCAGACCGGTGGGTAATTTGGGGTTGTTTGGGGGCATTTCTGTACTTTTTTACGTTTGAGATTTTCTAAAAAGTGTCATTTTCTCTTATCAAATGTGTGGATGCGATGTTGAGGGTCATGACCTTCAAATGGTTACCTATTTCGACATATATTCATTTTCGGTTTAAACCAGCCCGTGTGGATCGTTCGGTGTTATTTGGGGGCATTTCTGTCTTTTATTGGGTTTGGGATTTTCTAAAAAGTGTCCTTATCTCTTATTAGACGTGTGGATACGATGTTGAGGGTTGTGACCTTCGAATCGATACCCAATTCGACATATGTTCATTTTTTTTTTAAACTAGACGGGGTGGGTCGTTTGGGGTTATTTGGGGGCATTTTTATACTTTTTTGGGTTTGGGATTTTCTAAAAAGTGTCCTTATCTCTTATTAGACGTGTGGATGCGATGTTGAGGGTCGTGACCTTCGAACCGATACCCATTTTGACATATGTTCATTTTCGGTTTAAACTAGATCGCGTGGGTCATTTGGTGTTATTTGGGGGCAATTGCTGCTTTTTTGCGTTTGGGATTTTCTAAAAAGTGTCATTATCTTTTATTAGACATGTGGTTGCGTTGTTTAGGGTCGTGACCTTCGAATCGATGCCTATTTTGACATATGTTCATTTTCGGTTTAAACCAGACCGAGTGGGTCGTTTGGAGTTATTTTGGGGCACTTTTGTACTTTTTTTCGTTTGCAATTTTCTAAGAAGTGTCCTTATCTCTTATTAGACGTGTGGACGCGATGTTGGGGGTTGTGACCTTCGAATCGATACCTATTTTGACATAAGTTTATTTTCAGTCTAAACAAGACCGGGTGGGTCGTTTGGGGTTATTTGGGGGCATTTTTATACTTTTTTAGGTTTGGGATTTTATAAAAAGTGTCCTTATCCCTTATTAGACGTGTGGATGCGATGTTGAGTGTCGTGACCTTCGAATCGATACCCAAGTCGGCATATGTTCATTTTCGGTTTAAACCAGACCAGGTGGGTCGTTTGGGGCTATTTGGGGGATTTTCTATACTTTTTTGCGTTTGGGATTTTCAAAAAAGTGTCCTTATCTCTTATCAGATGTGTGGATACGATGTTGAGGGTCGTGACCTTCGAATCGTTACCTATTTCGACATATGTTCATTTTTGGTTTAAACAAGACCGGGTGGGTCGTTTTGTGTTATTTGGGGGGATTTCTATACTTTTTTGGGTTTGGGGTTTTCTAAAATGTGTCCTTATATCTTACTAGACGTGTGAATGCGATGTTGAGGGGCGGGACCTTCGAATCGATACCCATTCCGACATTTGTTCATTTGCGTTTTAAAGCAAATCGGGTGGGTCGTTTGGAGTAATTTGGGGGCAATTCGGTACTTTTTTACGTTTGGGATTTTCCTAACAGTGCCCTTATCTCTTATTAGACGTTTAGATGCGATGTTGGGCTCGCGACCTTGAATCGAGTCCCATTTCGACAAATGTTCATTTTCGATTTAAACCAAACCGAGTGGGCCGTTTGGAGTTATTTGGGGGCATTTAATTACTTTTTGGTTTACGATTTTCTAAAAAGTGTCCTTATATCTTATTAGACATGTGGATGCGATGTTGAGGGTCGTGACCTTCGAATCGATACCCATTTCGACATATGTTCGTTTCGGTTTAAACCAGACCGGGTAGGTCTTTTGGGGTTATTTGGGGGCATTTCATTACTTTATTGCATTTGGGATTTTCTAAAAAATGTGCTTATCTCTTATTAGACATGTGGATGCGATGTTGAGGGTCGTGACCTTCAAACCGATACCCATTTCGACATATGTCCATTTTCGATTTAAACCAGACCGCGTGGGTCATTTGGTGTTATTTGGGGGCAATTCTGTACTTTTTTGCATTTGGGAATTTCTAAAAAATGTTATTATCTTTTATTAGATGTGTTGATGCGATGTTTAGGGTCGTGACCTTGAATCGTTGCGTATTTTGACATATGTTCATTTTCGCTTTAAACCAGACCGGGTGGGTCATTTGGGGTTGTTTGGGGGCATTTCTGTACTTTTTTACGTTTGAGATTTTCTAAAAAGTGTCCTTTTCTCTTATCAAATGTGTGGATACGATGTTGAGGGTCATGACCTTCAAATGGTTACCTATTTCGACATATATTCATTTTCGGTTTAAACCAGCCCGTGTGGATCGTTCGGTGTTATTTGGGGGCATTTCTGTCTTTTTTTGGGTTTGGGATTTTCTAAAAAGTGTCCTTATCTCTTATTAGACGTGTGGATACGATGTTGAGGGTTGTGACCTTCGAATCGATACCCAATTCGACATATGTTCATTTTTTTTTTAAACTAGACCGGGGTGGGTCGTTTGGGGTTATTTGGGGGCATTTTTATACTTTTTTGGGTTTGGGATTTTCTAAAAAGTGTCCTTATCTCTTATTAGACGTGTGGATGCGATGTTGAGGGTCGTGACCTTCGAACCGATACCCATTTTGATATATGTTCATTTTCGGTTTAAACTAGATCGCGTGGGTCATTTGGTGTTATTTGGGGGCAATTCTGTGCTTTTTTGCGTTTGGGATTTTCTAAAAAGTGTCATTATCTTTTATTAGACATGTGGTTGCGTTGTTTAGGGTCGTGACCTTCGAATCGATGCCTATTTTGACATATGTTCATTTTCGGTTTAAACCAGACCGAGTGGGTCGTTTGGAGTTATTTTGGGGCACTTTTGTACTTTTTTTCGTTTGCAATTTTCTAAGAAGTGTCCTTATCTCTTATTGACGTGTGGACGCGATGTTGGGGGTTGTGACCTTCGAATCGATACCTATTTTGACATAAGTTTATTTTCAGTCTAAACAAGACTAGGTGGGTCGTTTGGGGTTATTTGGGGGCATTTTTATACTTTTTTAGGTTTGGGATTTTATAAAAAGTGTCCTTATCCCTTATTAGACGTGTGGATGCGATGTTGAGTGTCGTGACCTTCGAATCGATACCCAAGTCGGCATATGTTCATTTTCGGTTTAAACCAGACCAGGTGGGTCGTTTGGGGCTATTTGGGGGATTTTCTGTACTTTTTTGCGTTTGGGATTTTCAAAAAAGTGTCCTTATCTCTTATCAGATGTGTGGATACGATGTTGAGGGTCATGACCTTCGAATCGTTACCTATTTCGACATATGTTCATTTTTGGTTTAAACAAGACCGGGTGGGTCGTTTTGTGTTATTTGGGGGGATTTCTATACTTTTTTGGGTTTGGGGTTTTCTAAAATGTGTCCTTATATCTTACTAGACGTGTGAATGCGATGTTGAGGGGCGGGACCTTCGAATCGATACCCATTCCGACATTTATTCATTTGCGTTTTAAAGCAAATCGGGTGGGTCGTTTGGAGTAATTTGGGGGCAATTCGGTACTTTTTTACGTTTGGGATTTTCCTAACAGTGCCCTTATCTCTTATTAGATGTTTAGATGCGATGTTGGGCTCGCGACCTTCGAATCGATTCCCATTTCGACAAATGTTCATTTTCGATTTAAACCAAACCGAGTGGGCCGTTTGGAGTTATTTGGGGGCATTTAATTACTTTTTGGTTTACGATTTTCTAAAAAGTGTCCTTATCTCTTATTAGACGTGTGGATGTGATGTTGAGGGTTGTGACCTTCGAATCGATACCTATTTCGACATATGTTCATTTTCGATTTAAACCTGACCGGATGGATCGTTTGGGGTTATTTGGGGGCATTTTTGTACTTTTTTGGGTTTGTCATTTTCTAAAAGGTGTCCTTATCGCTTATTAAACGTGTGGATACGATGTTGAGGGTTGTGACCTTCGAATCGATACCTGTTTTGACATATGTTCATTTTCGATTTAAACCAGACCGGGTGGGTTGTTTGGGGTAATTTAGGGGCATTTCTGCACTTTTTTGTGTTTGGGATTTTCTAAAAAGTGTCCTTATATCTTATTAGACATGTAGATGCGATGTTGAGGGTTGTGACCTTCGAATCAATACCTATTTCGACATATGTTCATTTTTAGTTTAAACCAGTCCGGGTGGGTTGTTTGGGGTTATTTGAGGGCATTTCTGTACTTTTTTGGGTTTAGGATTTTCTAAAAAGTGTCCTTATATCTTATTGGGCGTGTGGATGCGATGTTGAGGGTTGTGACCTTTGAATCGATACCTATGTCGACATATGTTCATTTTCGGTTTAAGCCAGACCGGGTGGGTCGTTTAGGGTTTTTTGGGAGCATTTCTATACTTTTTTCGATTTACAATTTATTAACAAGTGTCCTTATCTCTTATTAGACGTGTGGATGCAATGTTTAGGGTTGTGACCTTTGAATCGATACCTATTTTGACATATGTTCATTTTCGGTTTGAACCAGATCGGGTGGTTTGTTTGGGGTTATATGGGGGCACTTCTGTGCTTTTTTTGGTTTGCAATTTTCTAAAAGCTGTCCTTATCTCTTATTAGACGTGTGGATGCGATGTTGAGGGTTGTGACCTTCGAATCGATGCCTATTTCAACATATGTTCATTTTCGATCTAAATCAGACCGGGTGGGTCATTTGGGGTTATTTGGGGGCATTTCAATACTTTTTTGGGTTTGGGATTTTCTGAAAAGTGTCCTCATCCCTTATTAGACGTATGGATGCGATGTTGAGGGTCCTGACTGTCGAATCGATACCAAATTCGACATATGTTCATTTTCGGTTTAAACCAGACCAAGGGGGTCGTTTGGTGTTATTTGGGGGGATTTCTGTATTTTTTGGGTTTGGGTTTTCTAAAATGTGTCATTATCTCTTATTAGACGTGTGGATGCGATGTTGAGGGTCGTGACCTTCGAATCGATACCCATTTCAACATTTGTTCATTTTTGGTTTAAAGCAAACCGGGTGGATCGTTTGGGCTTATTTTGGGGCAATTCAGTACTTTTTTACGTTTGGGGTTTTCAATAAAGTACCCTTATCTCTTATTAGACGTGTAGATGCGATGTTAAGGATCGCGACCTTCGAATCAATACCCATTTTGACATATGTTCATTTTCGGTTTAAACCAGACCGGGTTGGTCGTTTGGAGTTATTTTTGGGCATTTCTGTACTTTATTGGGTTTACGATTTTCTAAAAAGTGCCCTTATCTCTTATTAGACGTGTGGATACGATGTTGAGGGTTGTGACCTTTCAATCGATACCTATTTGGACATATGTTCATTTTCTGTTTAAACCAGACCGGGTGGGTCGTTTGCGGTTATTTGGGGGCATTTCTGTACTTTTTTGGGTTTGTCATTTTCTAAATGGTGTTCTTATCTCTTATTAGACGTGTGGATAGGATGTTGAGGGTCGTGACCTTCAAATTGATACGTATTTTGACATATGTTCATTTTCGGTTTAAACCAAACTGGGTCGGTCGTTTGTGGTTATTTGGGGGCATTTCTGTACTTTTTTTTTTTGGGATTTTCTAAAAAGTGCCCTTATCTCTTATTAGACATGTGGATGCGATGTTGAGGATCGTGTCCTTCGAATCGATACCCATTTTGACATATGTTCATATTCGATTTAAACCAGACTGGGTGGGTCGTTTGGAGTTGTTTGGGGGCAATTCAGTACCTTTTTACTTTTGGGATATTCTAAAAAGTACCCATATCTCTTATTAGACGTGTAGATGCGATGTTGAGGATCGTGACCTTCGAATGGATACCTGTTTCGACTTATGTTCATTTTCGGTTTAAACCACACCAGGTGTGTCGTTTGGGGTTATTTCGGGCATTTTTGTACTTTTTTGGGTTTGGGATTTTTTTTAAAGTGTCCTTATCTCTTTTTTGATGTGTGGATGCGATGTTGGGGGTTGTGACCTTCGAATCGATACCTATTTCGACATATGTTCATTTTCGGTTAAAACCAGACCGGGTGGGTCGTTTGTCGTTATTTTGGGGCATTTCTATATTTTTTTGGGTTTGGGGTTTTCTAAAAAGTGTCCTTATCTCTTATTATAAGTGTGGATGCGATGTTGAGGGTTGTGACCTTTGAATTGATACCTATTTTCACATATGTTCATTTTCGGTTTAAATCAGACCGGGTGGGTCGTTTGATGTTATTTGGGGGCATTTCTGTACTTTTTTGGGTTTGGGATTTTCTAAAATGTGTCCTTATCTCTTATTAGACGTGTGGATGCGATGTTGAGGGTCGTAACCTTCGAATCAATACCCATTTCGACATATGTTCATTTTCGGTTTAAAGTAGACCGGGTGGGTAGTTTTGGGTTATTTGGGGCCATTTCTGTACCTATTTGGGTTTGGGATTTTCTAAAAAGTGTCTTTATCTCTTATTAGACGTGTGGATGTGATGTTGATGGTGTGACCTTCGAATCGATACCTATTTCGACATATGTTCATTTTTGGTTTAAACCAGGCCGGGTGGGTCGTTTGAGGTTATTAGGGGGCATTTCTGTACTTTTTTGTGTTTGGGATTTTCTAAAAAGTGTCTTTATCTCTTAATAGACGTGTGGATAGGATGTTGACCGTCATGACCTTCGAATCAATCCGTATTTTGACATATGATCATTTTCGATTTAAACCAGACCGGGTGGGTCGTTCGGGGTTATTTGGGGACATTTCTGTACTTTTATGCGTTTGGGATTTTCTAAAAAGTATCCTTATCACTTATTAGATGTGTGGATGCGATGTTGAGGGTCGTGACCGTCGAATCGTTACCTATTTCGACATATATTCATTTTCATTTTAAACCAGATTGGGTGGGTCGTTAGGGGTTATTTGGGGGCATTTCTGTACTTTTTTGGGTTTTCGATTTTCTACAAAGTGTCCTTATCTCTTATTAGCCGTGTTGAGGCGATGTTGAGAGTTGTGACCTTTGAATCGATACCTATTTCGACATATGTTCATTTTCGGTCTAAACTAGACCGGATGGGTCGTTTTGGGTTATTTGGGGGCATTTCTGTACTTTTATCGGTTTGAAATTTTCTAAAAAGTGTCCTTATCTCTTATTAGACGTGTGGATGCGATGTTGAGGGTGTGACCTTCGAATCAATACCTATTTTTACATATGCTCATTTTCGATTTAAACCAAATCGGGTGGGTTGTTTGGTGTTATTTGGGGGCATTTCTGTATTTTTTTTGGTTTGGGATTTTCTGAAAAGTGTCCTTATCTATTATTTGACGTGTGGATGCGATGTTGAGGGTCGTGACCTTCGAATCGATACCTATTTTGAACTAGACCGGGTGGGTCGTTTGGGGTTATTTAGGGGCACTTCTGTGCTTTTTTCGGTTTGCAATTTTCTAAAAGCTGTCCTTATTTCTTATTAGACGTGTGGATGCGATGTTGAGGGTTGTGACCTTCGAATCAATACCTATTTCAATATATGTTCATTTTCGGTCTAAACCAGACCGGGTGGATCATTTGGGGTTATTTGGGGGCATTTCTGTACTTTTTTGGGTTTGGGATTTTTTGAAATGTGTCATCATCCCTTATTAGACGGATGGATGCGATGTTGAGGGGCCTGACCGTCAAATCGATACCAAATTTGACATATGTTCATTTTCGGTTTAAACCAGACCAGGGGGGTCGTTTGGTGGTATTTGGGCTGATTTCTGTATTTTTTGGGTTTGGGGTTTTCTGAAATGTGTCCTTATCTCTTATTAGACGTGTGGATGCGATGTTGGGGGTCGTGACCTTCGAATCGATACCCATTTCGACATTTGTTCATTTTCGATTTAAAGCAAACCGGGTGGATCGTTTGGGGTTATTTGTGGGCAATTCAGTACTTTTTTACGTTTGGGATTTTCAATAAAGTACCCTTATCTGTTATTAGATGTGTAGATGCGATGTTAAGGATCGCGACCTTCGAATCGATACCCATTTTGAGATATGTTCATTTTCGGTTTAAACCAGACCGGGTTGGTCGTTTGGAGTTATTTTTGGGCATTTTTGCACTTTATTGGGTTTGCGATTTTCTTAAAAGTGCCCTTATCTCTTATTAGACGTGTGGATACAATGTTGAGGGTTGTGACCTTCAAATTGATACGTATTTCGACATATTTTCATTTTCGGTTTAAACCAAACTGGGTCGATCGTTTGGTCTTATTTGGGGGCATTTCTGTACTTTTATTTTTTGGGGATTTTCTAAAAAGTGCCCTTATCTCTTATTCGACATGTGGATACGATGTTGAGGATCGTGTCCTTCGAATCGATACTCATTTCGACATATGTTCATATTCGGTTTAAACCAGTCTGGGTGGGTCGTTTGAAGTTGTTTGGGGGCAATTCAGTACTTTTTTACGTTTGGGATATTTTAAAAAGACTTATATCTCTTATTAGACTTGTAAATGCGATGTTGAGGATCGCGACCTTTGAATCCATACCTATTTCAACTTATGTTCATTTTCGGTTTAAACCAGACCAGGTGTGTCGTTTGGGGTTATTTTGGGCATTTTTGTACTTTTTTGGGTTTGGGATTTTTTAAAAAGTGTCCTTATCTCTTTTAGATGTGTGGATGCGATATTGGGGGTTGTGACCTTCGAATCGATACCTATTTCGACATACGTTCATTTAAGGTTAAAACCAGACCGGGTTGGTCGTTTGTCGTTATTTTGGGGCATTTCTGTATTTTTTTGGGTTTGGGATTTTCTAAAAAGTGTCCTTATCTCTTATTATAAGTGTGGATGCGATGTTGAGGGTTGTGACCTTTGAATTGATACCTATTTTGACATATGTTCATTTTCGGTTTAAACCAGACCGGGTGGGTCATTTGTTGTTATTTGGGGGCATTTCTGTACTATTTTGGGTTTGGGATTTTCTAAAATGTGTCCTTATCTCTTATTAGACGTGTGGATGCGATATTGAGGGTCGTAACCTTCGAATCAATACCCATTTCGACATATGTTCATTTTCGATTTAAAGTAGACCGGGTGGGTCGTTTGGGGTTATTTGGGGCCATTTCTGTACCTATTTGGGTTTGGGATTTTCTAAAAAGTGTCCTTATCTCTTATTAGACGGTTGGATGTGATGTTGAGGGTGTGACCTTCGAATCGATACCTATTTCGACATATGTTCATTTTTTGTTTAAACTAGACCGGGTGGGTCGTTTGAGGTTATTTGGGGGCATTTCTGTACTTTTTTGGGTTTGGGATTTTCTAAAAAGTGTCCTTATCTCTTAATAGACGTGTGGATTGGATGTTGACGGTCATGACCTTCGAATCAATCCATATTTTGACATATGATCATTTTCGGTTTAAACCAGACCGGGTGGGTCGTTCAGGGTTATTTGGGGACATTTCTGTACTTTTTTACGTTTGGGATTTTGTAAAAAGTATCCTCATCACTTATTAGACATGTGAATGCAATGTTGAGGGTCGTGACCGTCGAATCGTTACCTATTTCGACATATATTCATTTTCATTTTAAACCAGATCGGGTGGGTCGTTAGGGGTTATTTGGGGGCATTTCTTTACTTTTTTGGGTTTTCGATTTTCTACAAAGTGTCCTTATCTCTTATTAGCCGTGTTGAGGCGATGTTGAGAGTTATGACCTTTGAATCGATACCTATTTCGACATATGTTCATTTTTGGTCTAAACCCTACCGGGTGGGTCGTTTGGGTTTATTTGGGGGCATTTCTTTACTTTTTTGGTTTTGGGATTTTTTGAAAAGTATCCTTATCTCTTATTAGACGTGTGGATGCGATATTGAGGGTTGTGACCTTTGAATCGATACCTATTTCGACATATGATCAGTTTCGATTTAAACCAGAACGGGTTGGCAGTTTGGGTTTATTTGGGGGCATTTTTGTACTTTTTTGCGTTTGGGATTTTCTAAAAAGTGTCCTTATCTCTTATTAGACGTGTGGATTCAATGTTGGGGGTTGTGACCTTCGAATCAATACCTATTTCAAAATATGTTCATTTTCCTGACCGGGTGGGTCGTTTGGGTTTATTTGGGGGCATTTTTGTACTTTTTTGGGTTCGGGAGTTTCTAAAAAGTGTCCTTATCTCTTATTAGATGTGTGGATGCGATGTTGAGGGTTGTGACCTTCGAATCGATGCCTATTTCGACATATCTTCATTTTTGGTTTTAACCAGACCGCGTGGGGCGTTTGGTGTTATTTGGGGGCAATTCTGTACTTTTTTGCGTTTGGGATTTTCTAAAAAGTGTCCTTATCTCTTACTAGACGTGTGGATGCGATGTTGAGGGTTGTGACCTTCGAATCGATACCCATTTCGACATATGATCATTTTCGGTTTAAACCAGATCGGGTGGGTCGTTTGGGGTTATTAGGGGGCATTTCTGTACTTTTTTGCGTTTGGATTTTTCTAAAAAATGTCCTTATCTCTTATTAGACGTGTGGGTGCGATGTTGAAGGTCGTGACCTTTGAATCGATACCCATTTCGACATATGTTCATTTTCGGTTTAAACCAGACCGCATGGGTTGTTTGATGTCATTGTTGGACAAGTGTGTGTCCATCAAACCGGTTCGGTCCGGTTCAACCCGGTTCACCTTTGTATTGAACATTTAAACATTTTAGTTTAATATTGTCACATGCGATATAAACTTTTTGAGCATTATGTGTCCGTAAGTTATACTTAAAATGGTAGTCATGACTAGGGTTTTGGCTGGGCACCCTTATCATATGGTCGTCGCATTGGGTATGCCTAGACATGTGATGTCAGGGTACGAATGCGAGTGCTCACATATTTGATGTGTGCATTGGCGAAGAATCTACTTTGTCGATTCCCTCATGTATTACTGCCAGATGTAGGAAGGGATAGACATGTGTCACCGACACCCTGTACCTGAGGGAACCCTGCCACTGCAAAGTGTGATCGCATTCTTTGGTTCATCAATGACTGAGACTCAAGCGAGTCAAAGTCGGTGTTCTGGGAATACGTGAACACTTTGTGAGTGAAGGTGTTATCCAACCCGGTCACCACTGCCCGATTGGGGAACACCAAGATAGAGACTGTCTGTGCATGGTCGGATCAGAATCTGGATCCAGTACCGTTTTGGAAATGGTTTTGCAAAATTTATTTTACATAAAATGATACATTATTTATAGTTATTTCAAATAAAGTGTTTTATCGAGTTTTGCGGGACCCGATCGGATGCATATACGCTCTTATATGGACATGTACTATGGATTGGGGTTTGGTAGTACATGTGTACATGCCCTAGATTCCATAATGATGGTGTTGATTAGTGGGGGGGTTGTATATGATAAATTATTATCATATAGGGAGTTATTTGGAATTTGCTAATTTAATTGGCTCTTTATTTAATTAATGAATTTGGTGCTAATTGTAATTATCCATTAATAATTAAATAAATAATCTAATTAATACTTTCCCTATTAGATTCTGCTTCTTCACCTGTGTAGCACTTTGAGTTTAAACAAAACTGCCAGACTGAGAGAGAGAGAGTCAGACTCTCACTAGGGCTCTATTAAATCTATCTAGGATTTAATTAAACCCTATTATTATAAATAGGGGACCATAAAACGCAGAAGAGGAAGCTCTCCACTTTTTTGGAGCAAACACTCTCTCTCCTACGTTTTTGGTTTCTCTCTCTCCCTCTTGTGATCTCTCTTCTTCTTCCTGCTTCTCTCACCTGTGTTTGAGAGTTAGGGTTTGTGAAACCCTAGATCTGTGCTGAGGAGTTTGAGGGCATCTGGGATTGGCGTGTAGAACCTTGGTAGCACCATTGGAGGTTCAGCTCTGTTTGCTTGGAGCGCTCATTGGAGGAAGAACCACTGTCTATTGGAGGAGCAACACTTGAGGCTCACCAGGTTAGCAGTTCTTTATTAATTCCTTATGTTCATTGATTATTAATATTTATGGGATGCGAAAAAAACTCGAATCGATTAATTTCCGCTGCGCATTCGAGTATGGGATGAATCCCTCTTGCCATGTGATGGACTAGAGACGAATTTCTCCGTCCCTATTGTGATAATTAATTTTATGGGACGCAATAGGGAAGGAGAAACCCTAATAGGGATGCACCAGGGTTCCCATGGGCGAACATGGGAAACCCTAAAATTAAATAGGGCACCCATGGGACACCACGGGATAACCCAGGGTGTGCAAAACCCTAATTTTTCTGTATATTGGTTTCCCTAGGGAACCATGGTTTGATCCCTGGACCGTTGTTTGACCAACAGTTATTTGGGGGCAATTCTATACTTTTGTGCATTTGGGATTTTTTAAAAAGTATCCTTAGCTCTTATTAGACGTGTGGATGCGATATTGAGGGTTGTGACCTTCGAATCGATACCTTTTTCGACTTATGTTCATTTTCGGTCTAAACCAAACCGGGTGGGTCGTTTGGGGTTATTTGGGGGCATTTCGGTACTTTTTAGGGTTTGGGATTTTCTAAAAAATGTCCTTATCTCTTATTAGTCGTGTGGATACGATGTTGAGGGTCGTGACCTTCGAATCGATACCCAATTTGACATATGTTCATTTTCTGTTTAAACCAGATCGGGTGGGTCGTTTTGGGTTATTTGGGGGCATTTTTGTACTTTTTTGCGTTTGGTATTTTCTAAATAATGTCCTTATCTCTTATTAGACGTGTGGATACGATGTTGAGGGTCGTGACTTTTGAATCGATACCTATTTCGACATATGTTCATTTTCGGTTTAAACCAGACCACGTGGGTCGTTTGGTGTTATTTGGGGGCAATTCTGTACTTTTTTGCATTTGGGATTTTCTAAAAAGTGTCCTTTTCTCTTGTTAGACATGTGGATGCGATGTTGAGGGTCGTGACCTTCAAATCGATACCTATTTCGACAGATGTTCATTTTTGGTTTAAACTAGACCGGGTGGGTCGTTTGGGGTTATTTCGGGGCACTTCTGTACTTTTTTCGGTTTGCAATTTTCTAATAAGTGTCCTTATCTCTTATTAGACGTGTGAATGTGATGTTGAGGGTTGTGACCTTCAAATCGATACCTATTTCGACATATGTTCATTTTTTGTCTAAACCAGACCGGGTGGGTCATTTGGGGTTATTTGGGGGCATTCTGTACTTTTTTGGGTTTGTGATTTTTTGAGAAGTGTCCTAATCCCTTATTAGACGTGTGGTTACGATGTTGAGGGTCGTGACCTTCGAATCAATACCTATTTTGACATATGTTCATTTTAGGTCCAAACCAAACCGGGTGGGTCGTTTGGGGTTATTTGGGGGCATTTCTATACTTTTTTGGGTTTGGGATTTTCTAAAAAGTGTCTTTATGTCTTATTAGATGTGTGGATGGGATGTTGAGGGTCGTGACCTTCGAATCAATACGTTTTTTTTTTCGATAGGTAATTTTGTGAGTGTATAGAAGAAGAAAAGAAAGATACAAGAGAAGGCAGCCTACTACCACCCCTTAGACAGACCTAAGGAAGCGGAAGAGGCCCCACACCCCCGAGGACAAACCCCTCGAACATACAAGGAAAACCAACCCAACCCAATCATGAAGGCCTAAAGTGGGCCTTTCTATTAGCATCATCATGAATCAACCGCATCAGGTCATCATGAAACTCAGGAGGACACATAATAGTTTCCCCATCCCCGCTATTTATTGATGCAATAAAATCTGCCGGTTGGTTCAATTCTCTCCAAACATGCCTCTCATGGCGAGTAAACTGGTTCAAACTAGAGATGATCTGGCTCTTCAAAACATACACTTTCCAAGGCCAGGTGATCACACCTGTAAGAATCTCCACTGCCAATTTCGAGTCAGATCTGATAGAAACATATCAAAGATTCCTCTCTAAGCACAATACCACTCCTCTATGAATAGCCAATAACTCCATGCTAAGAACCGAAACCTCCACGCCTTTATCTACATAGGCCAGGATTGGTTCTCCCATGGTATTACGAATAAGACCCCCATAAGCAGCTCTATCTCCACTCAAAGACCCATCACAATGGAGCATTACCAAGTGAGCAGGGGGCTTCGGCCAAGAACAAGCTTTGGGGGCCAAGACAGCCCACTGCACTTGAACCCCCCACTTTTCAACCAAAAACTGATTTCTAGGAGTATGGGTAGCCAAAACCGAATAGTGGGAGCCTTTAGTGGTCACATCAAATTTGACATCTTGAAAAAATTTATCATAAGACCTTGATTGATTACTAAAGAGGCGTTGATTTCTCTCCCACCAAATATGATAAATCGTCGCACAGAAAGCCAGCTTGCGAATAACATCTTCGAATCAATACGTATTTCAATATGTATTCATTTTCGGTCCGAACAAGACTGGGTGGGTCGTTTGGGGTTTTTAGGGAGCATTTCTATACTTTTTTGGGTTTGGGATTTTCTAAAAAGTGTTCTTATCACTAATTAGACATGTGGCTGCGATGTTGAGGGTTGTGACCTTTGAATCGATACCTATTTCAACATATGTTAATTTTTGGTTTAAACCAGACCGGGTGGGCCATTTGGGGTTATTTGGGGGCATTTCTATATTTTTTTTCGTTTGGGACTTTCTAAAAAGTATCCTTATCTCTTATTAGACGTGTGGATGCGATGTTGAGGGTTGTGACCTTCGAATCGATACCTATTTTGACATATGCTCATTTTTTGTTTAAACCAGGCCGGGTTGGTCGTTTGGGGTTATTTGGGGGCATTTCTGTACTTTTTTGGGTTTGGGATTTTCTAAAAAGTGTCCTTATCTCTTATTAGGCATGTGGATGCGATGTTGAGGGTTGTGACCTTCGAATCAATACCTATTTCAACATATGTACATTTTCGATTTAAACCAGATCGGGTGGGTCGTTTTGGGTTATTTGGGGGCATTTCTATATTTTTATGCATTTGGGATTTTCTAAAAAGTGTCCTTATCTCTTATTAGAAGTGTGTATGCGATATTGGGGGTATTGACCTTTGAATCGATACCTATTTCGACATATGTTCATTTTCGGTTTAAAGTAGACCGCGTGGGTTGTTTGATGTTATTTAGGGGCATTTCTGTACTTTTTTTACGTTTGGGATTTTCTAAAAATTGTCCTTATCTCTTATTAGACGTGTGGACGCGATGTTGGGGGTCATGACCTTCGAATCAATACCTATTTTGACACATGTTCATTTTTTATTTAAACCAGACCGGGTGGGTCGTTCGGGTTTTTGTGGGGGCATTTCCGTACTTTTTTGGGTTTGGGATTTTCCAAAAAGTGTCCTTATCTTTTATTAGACGTGTGTATGCGATATTCGGGGTAGTGACCTTCGAATCGATACCTATTTCGACATATGTTCATTTTCGGTTTAAACCAAACCGGGTGAGTCGTTTGGTGTTATTTGGGGGCATTTCTGTACTTTTTTGGGTTTGGGATTTTTTGAAAAGTGTCCTTATCTCTTACTAGACGTGTGGATACGATGTTGAGGGTTGTAATCTTCGAATCGATACCTATTTTGACATATGTTCATTTTCGGTTTAAACCAAATCGGGTGGGTAGTTTTGGGTTATTTGGGGGCATTTATGTACTTTTTTAGGTTTTGGATTTTCTAAATAGTGTCCTTATCTCTTATTAGATGTGTGGATGCGATGTTGTGGGTCGTGACCTTCGAATCGATACCCATTTTGACATATGTTCATTTTCGGTTTAAAGCAGACCGCGTGGGTCATTTGGTGTTATTTGGGGGCATTTCTGTACTTTTTTGCTTTTGGGATTTCTAAAAAGTGTCCTTATCTCTTATTAGACATGTGGATGCAATGTTGAGTGGCGTGACCCTCGAATCGATACCTATTTCGACATATGTTCATTTTCGATTTAAACCAGACCAGGTGGGTCGTTTTGGGTTATTTGGGGGCCCTTCTGTACTTTTTTTGGTTTGCGATTTTCTAAAAAGTGTCATTATGTCTATTAGACGTGTGGATGTGATGTTGAGGGTTGTGACCTTCGAATCGAAACCTATTTCGACATATGTTCATTTTTGTTTTGAACCAGACAGGGGGGTCGTTTGGGGTTATTTGGGGGCATTTCTGTACTTTATTGGGTTTGGGATTTTCTAAAAAGTGTCCTTATCTCTTATTAGACGTGTGGATGCGATGTTGAGGGTCGTGACCTTTGAATCGATACCTATTTCGACATAAGTTCATTTTCGGTCTGAACCAGACTGGGTGGGTCGTTTGGGGTTATTTGGGGGTATTTCTGTACTTTTTTGTGTTTGGGATTTTCTAAAAAGTGTCATTATCTCTTATTAGACGTGTGGATGCGATGTTGAGGGTAGTTACCTTCGAATCGATACCTATTTTGACATATGTTCATTTTTGGTTTAAACCAGATCGGGTGGGTCATTTAGGGTTGTTTGGGGGCATTTCTGTACTTTTTTGGGTTTGGGATTTTCTAAAAATTGTCCTTATCTCTTATTAGACGTGTGGATGCGATGTTGATGGTCGTGACCTTCGAATTGATACCTGTTTCGGAATATGTCCATTTGCGGTCCGAAGCAAACCAGGTGGGTCGTTTTGGGTTATTTGGGGGCATTTCTTTACCTTTTTGGGTTTGGGATTTTCTAAAAAGTTTCTTTATCTCTTATTAGACGTGTGGAAGCAATGTTGAGGGAAGTGACCTTCAAATCGATACCTATTTGGACATATGTTCATTTTTTATTTAAACTAGACCGGGTGGGTCGTTTGGGGTTATTTGGGGGCATTTCTGTACTTTTTTGGGTTTGGGATTTTCTAAAAAGTGTCATTATCGCTTATTAGACGTGTGGATGCGATGTTGAGGGTCGTGACCTTCGAATCGATACCTATTTCGACATATGTTCATTTCGATTTAATCCCGACCGGGTGGGTCGTTTGGGTTTATTTGGGGGCATTTCTGTACTTTTTTGGGTTTGGGATTTTCTAAAAAGTGTCTTTATCTCTTATTAGACGTGTGGATGCGATGTTGAGGGTCGTGATGTTCGATAGGTAATTTGTGAGTGTATAGAAGAAGGAAAGAAAGATACAAGAGAAGGCAGCCTACTACCACCACTTAGACAGGCCTAAGGAGGAGGAGGAGGCCCCACACCCTCGAGGACAAAACCCTCGAAAAACAAGGAAAAGCCACCCAACCCAATCACGGAGGCCTAAATTGGGCCTTACGAATAGTATCATCATGAATCAGCCGCATCTGGTGTTCATGAAACTCAGGAGGATACATAATAGTTTCCCCATCCCCACTATCAATGGAAGCAATAAAATCTGTCGGTTGGTTCAATTCTCTCCAAACATGCCTCACTTCATGGCGAGTCAACTGGTGCAGACTAGAGATGGTCTGGCTCTTCAAAACATATACATTCCAAGGGCAGCTGATCACACCTGTAAGAATCTCCACTGCCAATTTTGAATCAGATCTGATTGAGACATGTCGAAGATTCCTCTCTAAGCACAATGCCACTCCTCTGTGAATTGCTAACAACTCCATGCTAAGAACCGAAGCCTCCACACCTTTCCCTACATAGGCCAAGATCGGTTCTCCTATGGTATTACGAATAAGACCAGCATAAGTGGCTCTATCTCCACTCAAGGACCCATTACAGTGAAGCGTTACCAAGTGAGCAGGGGACTTCGGCCAAGAACAAGCTTTTGGGGCCGAGACAGCCCACTGCACTTGAATCCCCCACTTGTCGACCAAAAACTGATTTCTAGGAGTATGGGCAGCCAAAACCGAACAGTGAGAGCCTTTAGTGACCACATCAAATTTGACATCTTGAAGGATTTTATCATAAGACCTTGATTGATTACTAAAGAGGCGTTGATTTCTCTCCCACCAAACATGATAAACCGTCGCACAGAAAGCCAGCTTGGGGATAACATCTAATTTGTCATTAGCACAAACCACATGAGAGAGCCAATTAACCACGTTAGACAAGCCAGATGGTCCTTTACCACTTGAAGAACACATAGAACTAACCCTATCCATATGGTTTTGCAAAAGGGACAGTCAAAGGAAAGATGGGCTTGGCTCTCCAAACCACCCCCCCAGCACAGGACGCAATTCTGCCCAACTACAATGTTTCTTTTTATAAGTTGGTCCTTAGTTGGGAGTCCTCCCATAAGACACCTCTAGGTGGTGCAGGAATGCCTAGGAAAAAAACCAGGAAACCAAACAAGCTTATACCAATCCACCTTAGTAGCACTACTTCTAACGAGTTCCCAAGCCGATTTGGTAGTAAAGAGACCATTAGGGGTTTCCTTCCACACAATAAGATCCTCCTCCCCACTCACAATGGGAATACTAGGGAGATCTCTCGAAACAACAATCAGATCAAAAGAGCCCTGAGGGGGCAAGTGCCAATGACCATCTCTAATTAGGTCCAAAACCAAGGCAAGCCGATAAGAACCAGCATCATACCGGATTCGATCCCCAAATCTTTTAATCAAAACCCCTTTGGGATGCCAATTATCTAGCCAAAGTCTAGTAGATTGGCCATTCCCAATAATATGATGGATGTGTGGCTCAACCAAATCTCTAAATTTGAGTACTTTCCGCCAAACCCATGAGCAGTTTTGGGGGACCTTTGCAGTCCAACTAGAATCATTTTTTAGATAACGGGTATAGACCCACCTAACCCAAAGATTGTCCTTCTTTGAGGCAATCCACCAAATTTGTTTAAGAATACCCGCAGTATTCATATCTGAAATTCTCCTTATACCAAGGCCCCCTTCAGCCTTAGGTTTGCAAGTCTTCTCCCAAGAGATGTAATGTACATTACGTTCAAGAGACGGGCCAGACCAAAGGAAGTTGGAGAAGATGGATTCCAGCTTTTTCTTGAGAGCACCAGGCAGGCCAAAGATCTCTGACCAATAAATGTAGCAGCCTTGAAGGACGAAGCTTAAGAGTTGTAATCACCCTGCAAATGATAAAAGACGGGCTTTCCATCCATCTAGCCTACTCTGCACACGATCCAAAATAGAGCAATCTGCAAAAGCCAGCTTTCGAGAAATGAGAGGAACACCTAGATACCGGATAGGTAACTTGGTATCCACAAAATTCGTTAATTCCAAAAGTTGTAGTTTGACCATATGGGTGAGGCCCCCTAAAATAATAGAGGACTTAACCCTGTTGAGTTTCAACCCAGAGTAGGTATGAAAATCATCCAAGGCCCCCAGATAGGCCGAAACAGAATCAGAAGTGGCCTTCACAGAGACCATCAAATCATCTGCAAAGATAAGGTGAGAGAGGTGGGAACTCTTGCACTTGGGGAGAAGACTGATCCTGCCCTCAACTTCCAACTTCCTCATCAAGGCTGAAAAGCCCTCCATGACAATAGTGAATAGATAGGGAGAGATGGGGTCCCCCTGCCGAATCCCCCTTCCCCCCTTAAAGTAGCCAGCTGGACTGCCATTTAATAAGATGGAGAAACAAGGGGTGTCAACACAAGCCTTCACCCAACCAATGAACTTCTGAGGGAAACCCATTCTTTCCATAATTTCAAACAAAAACTTCCTGCTAAGGGAGTCATAAGCTTTGTGAAGGTCAATTTTAACACTGCTGTAGCGCTAGTACCTTTCTGCTCAATCTCTCGAACCACATCATGACAGACAAGAATGTTGTCCACAATAGACCTTCCCTTGATAAAGGCAGACTGGGAGTCACTCACCACCTGCCCAACCACTCCTTGTAATCTATTAGATAAGATTTTTGTAATGATCTTATAAAAAAGATTACAAAGAGCTATGAGCCTGTATCCAGCAAAAGAAGAGACATCACCCGTCTTAGGAATAAGACTAATAAATGTAGCATTAATCGAACTAGGAAGGCAAGACTACTGAAAAAACACTTCACTGCCAAAGTCAAATCTTCACAAACCACATCCCAAAAATATTTGAAAAAAGCAGCCCCAAACCCATCCGACCCTGGAGCTTTGGAATTTTTCATAGCAAACACAACCTCCATAATCTCCTTGTTGGACACCCTCCCAATAAGACTTTCCTGTTGAGCAAGAGAAAGGCCATTATGCAAGGGGACCGAATTAGGAAGAAAACCACTATCAACCGAATCAGTTCCAAACCCCAAAAAGTACAGAAATGTTCCCAGATAATCCCAAACGACCCACCCGGTCAGGTTTAAACCAAAAATAAACATATGTCAAAATAGGTATTTTCAAAGGTCACTACCCTCAACATCGCATCCACATGTCTACTAAGAGATAAGGAAACTTTTTAGAACATCCCAAACCGAAAAAAGTGCAGAAATGCCCCCAAATAACCCCAAACAATGCACCCGGTCTGGTTTAATCGAAAATGAACATATGTCAAAATAGGTATCGATTCGAAGGTCACTGCCCTCAACATCGCATCCACACATCTAATAAGAGATACAGACACTTTTTAGAAAATCTGAAACCCAAAAAAGTACATAAATGCCCCCAAATAACCCTAAACGACTCACCCGATCTGGTTTAAACCAAAAATGAACATAAGTCAGAATAGGTATCGATCCGAAGGTCACTACCCTCAACATCGCATCCACACGTCTACTAAGAGGTAAGGACACTTTTTAAAAAATCCCAAACCCAAAAAAGTGCATAAATGCCCCCAAATAACTCCAAACGACCCACCCGATTTGGTTTAAACCGAAAATGAACATATGTCGGAATAGGTATCGATTCGAAGGTCACTATCCTCAACATTGCTTCCACACGTCTACTAAGAGATAAGGACACTTTTTAGAAAATCCCAAAACTAAAAAAGTACAGAAATGCCCACAAATAACCCCAAATGGCCCACCCGATTTGGTTCGGATCGAAAATGAACATATGCTGAAATAGGTATCGATTCAAAGTTCACGACCCTCAATATCGCATTTACACGTCTAATAAGAGATAAGGACACTTTTTAAAAAATCCCATACCCAAAAAAGTACAGAAATGCCCCCAAATAACCCCAAACAACCCACCCGGTCTGGTTTAAACCGAAAATGAACATATGACGGAATAGGTATCTATTTGAAGGTTACTACCCTCAACATCGCATCCACACCTCTACTAAGAGATAAGGACACTTTTTAAAAAATCCCAAACCCAAAAAAGTGCATAAATGCCCCCAAATAACCCCAAACAACCCACCCGGTCTGGTTTAAACAAAAAATGAACATATGTCAAAATAGGTATCGATTCGAAGGTCACGACCCTCAGCATCGCATCCACACGTCTAATAAGAGATAATGACACTTTTTAGAATGTCCCAAACCTAAAAAAGTACAGAAATGCTCCCAAATAACCACAAACAACCCACCCGGTCTGGTTCGGATCGAAAATGATCATATGCCCAAATAGGTATCGATTCAAAGGTCACGACCATCAACATCGCATCCACACGTCTAATAAGAGATAAGGATACTTTTTAGAAAATCCCAAATCCAAAAAAGTACATAAATGCCCCCAAATGACCCCAAACAATGCACTCAGTCTGGTTTAAACAAAAAATGAACATATGTTGGAATAGGTATAGATCCGAAGGAGGTTGTTTCGATGGAAGCGAAGGAGAGGAGAGAGAGGCTTTGGCGATTTTGAGAGGGGGGGTTTTGGGAGTTGATCTTGGTGATGGCTGGAGCTCCGGCTCATGGCATTCTTCCTCTTCTCGGCTTGGTTGGTAGGGAAGATGAGGGGGGCAAGGAAGGATCGAGTGGAGGGGGTGGTGGAGAGGCTAGGCTTGGTGGTTCGGGGAATGGAGAGTGGCCTGCTCTTGGTGGTGCGGCTGGTGTTGTTGGAGGCTTAGGGGAAGGAGTGGTTGGTGGGGGTTTAGAGAGGGCAGTTGCTACTGAAGACTCGGGGCAGCAAGGGGAGAGTTCTGCTGGTGGGGTGTCTATGAAGAAAGGAGGGGTTCCGTGGTCTGCCCTCTTCTCCTCTTCGTCTTCTTCATTGATGGGGGATGGCTTAAAGCTGTCGTTTGTGGAACCTGAGGAGATTGATGGGGTTATGGCTGCAAAATGCCCGGATTCTATAATTGAGGAGGGGCTTGAGAGATGGAGAAACACTCTTATGGGGCACTTTATAGGTGGCAGGCCGAGTTTTACTTTTGCTCAAGACGTGCTGTTAAAACAATGGAAAATTTCAGGCCATGTTGATGTTAATTTGCTGGATAGTGGGTTTTTTATTTTCCGTTTTAGTCTTGAGGAGGATAAGATTAAAGTACTTGAAGGGGGCCCTTGGTATGTGCAGCGAAGGCCTATGATTCTTTGTCCTTGGAGTCCGAATGTGTGCTTAGAAAGGGTTGATTTATGTTCAGTCCCGGTTTGGATCTCTCTTCCCAACCTTCCGTTTCATTATTGGTCCTCTCAAGCTTTGAGCTCGATTGGGAGTGTCATTGGGCAGCCTATTGTTACTGATAAAATGATGAGATCCATGGAGAGGTTGTCTTATGCTCGTCTATGTGTTGAAGTCTCTGCTGATAAGGATCTTCCTTTATCTGTTCCAGTCTATGGAGATAATGGGTTTGCCTTTTACCAAAGGGTTGTTTATGATTGGAAGCCTCCACGTTGCAAGCACTGTAAAGTGTTTGGTCATCTAATGGATACATGCAAGTTTGGGAGCAATGTTCAGGCACAGAAGAACTCTCGGCCCAGGAAGGAGTGGCGGGTGAAGGGAGATGCTGGAATGAATGGAGGTGCTGTCGCCGGAATTACTGAAGGTGCTATGGCCGGAATTAATGGTGGTGCTGAGGCCGAAATTAATGGAGGTGCTGGGCAGGTTGGAAGAGACGGATCGATGTTGAATTTTCCTTCCCTAAATCCTAGCAAGATTCATGGGATAGGGGAGTCCAGCTCGTTGAGGAAAGAGTCCAGCTCTGTAAAGGATGTTAATAGGAATTTGGGAGGGAAGAATAAGGATAAGAAGACTATTCACTCCAATGCGTTTGCTTTGCTGGAGGATCTGACGGAGGAGATTGGCTATGACCCAAATGGTTTAATGGTGGATTCAGACTCTTGTTCTATTTTATTGGGCAATAGGTTGAATGAAGGAGCAAATTCGGTGGATTAGGACTTGTCACCAAGGCCGTTAGCTTTGTTACTTAATTCGGATAAGGTGGGTGGATGTGAGGGTGAGAAGTTGGAGGAGAGTCAAATTCCTAGAGAAGTGGAGTAATGTTTGGAGTTAAACTACTGCCAAAAGGGAAAGACATCTTGTGCGCCACATTTTGAGGAAGGAGAAATCGAGCTGGCCAAGGCTAAGTCAGTGGAAGGAAGGATGGTTGAAGGAGTTTTAGTTAAAGGGGGTGATGAGGTGGTACCTTGCTATTCGGTGGAGGGGAACGATCCAAATCAGGTGGTGGAAGGTGATAAAGGTGTTGAAGATGCTTTGGGCCCAAGGGAGAAAGAGACTTTGACTTCTAAACCCCCTGCCAACGTTGAAAGATTTAAAATGCATGCAATGGAATCTCGTTCAACCCAAGGGCACTCTAGGAAAAGTATGCACCATTTAAACTCTGTTACTTATTCAATTCTGGGTCGGCCCACGAGGAGGGGGTCTAAATTCCCTGCCCAAAGGGTTATGTTAAACCCGAAAGAATCTAGTGGAGCTAAGGGAGATGAACCTAGTAAAAGGGGAGTCGACGGTTCTGACCTTGGCATTAAATGAAGTGTTTAGCCTGGAATGTTAGAGGCATGAATGCCTCAACCAAACGATTGGAGATTAAGAAGGTGTGCAAAGATTATCAAGCTAAATTGGTTTGTCTTCTGGAAACAAAAGTTAAAGTGGATAATTGTGCTGCTGTTTTTGACAAGTTTCTCCTAGATTGGAAGTATTTGCATAATGGAGAAGCTGGTAATACTATTCGGATTTGGTTGGGCTGGGATCCGAATGTTCTTGATGTTGAAGAGATCCAAAAAAGCAAGCAGTTTATTCATGCCAAGGTGTCGGTTATAGGAACCTCTGTCTCTTTCCTTTATACTGCAGTGTATGCTCTTAATAATTTGGTAGGTCAGAAGGTTTTGTGGGAGGATGTGGGGTCTCTTGCTAGGGCTATTGCTTCTCCATGGGCTGTCCAAGGGGATTTTAATGTGATTCGTATTCAAATGGAGAAGATTGGTGGGGAATCTGTTAGGTTTGAAGCCATGGAAGACTTTAACTCTTTCATTGATGATGCTGGGCTAATTGACTTGAAATGGAAAGGGGAAGCTATGACTTGGAATAATAGACAGATTGGTGATGCTAGAATCTGCTGCAAGTTAGATAGGGTGATGGTTAATTTAGCCTGGATGGATGTGTTTAGATCTTCTGAAGCTACTTTTCATCCCCCTGGTCTCTCTGACCATTCTCCAGTGGTGGTGGCTGTGTTAGATGAGGCTAACTTCGGCCCTAATCCGTTCAGATTTTTTGAAGCTTGGATTGGTAGGGAGGGTTTTGATGATGTGGTTCGGAAGGGCTGGGGGAAGCCTGTTAGCTTGTCTCTAAATCCTATCCTTCGGTTTTCTGCCAGGTTGAGGAATGTTAAAACAGAGCTAAGAAAGTGGAATAAAGAGTGCATTGGAGATGTTTTTCTTATGGTAAAGGCTACAAAGGCTGATTTGCACCACACTCAATGCCAGCTTGGTAAGCATCCGGATGACCCGGATTTGGTTCTCTTGGAGACACAAGCAAAAAAGAAGTTATGGGAAACCCTGTCCACTGAAGAAAAATTTTTGAAAGAGAAGTCTAAGGTGAAACATATTCAGTTAGGGGATGGGAACAATAGTTTCTTTCACAAATCAATGATTTGTAGGTAGCATAGGAAACATATTCTGGAAATTCAAGGGGAAGGAGGAGATATTGTCAAGGATCCAAGCCAGATCAAAGAAGAAGCTATCTCTTTCAACAAGAAGTTGTTTGGGACTGATTCGGCTGATAATGGTTTTCTTCCCAGTTCGGTTCCCTTGCAACATGGCCTATCTCTTGCTCAACAGGAAAGTCTGATTGGAAGGGTGTCCAATAAGGAGATTATGGAGGTTGTGTTTGCTATGAAAAATTCAAGAGCTCCAGGGCCAGATGGGTTTGGGGCTGCTTTCTTCAAACATTCTTGGGATGTGGTTGGTGAGGATCTGACTCTGGCAGTGAAGTGGTTCTTCAGTAAGACTGGCCTTCCTAGTTCGATTAATGCTACCTTTATTAGCTTGATTCCTAAGACGGGTGATGTCTCTTCTTTTGCTGGTTATAGGCCCATAGCTCTTTGTAATATTTTTTATAAGATCATTACAAAAATCTTATCCAATAGATTACAAGGAGTGGTTGGGCAAGTGGTGAGTGACACCCTGTCTGCATTTATCAAGGGAAGGTCTATTGTGGACAACATCCTTGTCTGTCATGATGTGGTCCGAGGGATTGAGCAGAAAGGAACTAGCCCTACAACAGTGTTGAAGATTGATCTCCATAAAGCTTATGACTCCCTTAGTAGGAAATTCTTGTTTGAGATTATGGAAAGAATGGGATTTCCTTAGAAATTCATTGGTTGGGTGAAGGCTTGTGTAGACACTCCCTGTTTCTCTATCTTATTAAATGGGAGTCCAGCTGGCTCAAAGGGGGAAGGGGAATTCGGTAGGGGGACCCCATTTCTCCCTATTTGTTCACTATTTCAGCCTTGATGAGGAAGTTGGAGGTTGAGAACAGGATCAGTCTACTTCCTAGATGCAAGAGCTCCCACCTCTCCCACCTTATTTTTGTAGATGATTTGATGATCTTTGTGAAGGCTTCCACGGATTCTATTTCGGCCTGCCTGGGGGCCTTGGATGAGTTTCATACCTACTCTGGGTTGAAGCTCAACAGGGCTAAGTCCTCTATTATTTTAGGGGGCCTCACCCACACGACCAGACTGCAAATTTTGGAATTAACGAATTTTGTGGATACCAAGTTACCTATCCGGTATCTAGGTGCTCCACTCATTTCTCGGAAGCTGGCTTTTGTAGATTGCTCCTCTATTTTGGATTAGGTGTGGAGTAGACTTGATGGTTGGAAAGCGGGTCTTTTATCTTTTGCAAGGCGGGCACAACTATTGAGCTCTGTTCTTCAAGGCTGCTATATTTATTGGTCAGGGATCTTTGGATTGCCTGGTGCTCTCAAGAGAAAGCTGGAATCCATCTTCTCCAACTTCCTTTGGTCTGGTCTGTCTCTTCAACCTAAGGTACATTATATTTCTTGGGAGAAGATTTGCAAACCTAAGGCTGAAGGGGGCCTTGGTATAAGAAGAGTTTCTGATATGAATACTGCAGGTATTCTGAAGCAAATCTGGTGGATTGCCTCTAAGAAGGACAGTCTTTGGGTTGGGTGGGTCCATACCCGCTATCTAAAAACTGACTCTCTTTGGACTGTAAAGGTTCCCCAACACTGCTCTTGGGTTTGGCGGAAAGTTATCAAATTTAGAGGTTTGGTTGAGCCAAACATCCATCATATTATTGGGAATGGCCAATCTACTAGACTTTGGCTAGATAATTGGCATCCCAAAGGGGTTTTGATTAAAAGGTATGGGGATCGAGTCCAGTATAATGTTGGTTCTACCCGGCTTGCCTGGGTTGCTGACTTTATTAGAGGTGGTCTTTGGCACTTGCCCCCTCAGGGCTCTTTTGACCTGATTACTATTTCGAGAGATCTCCCTACTATTCCCATCGTGAATGGGGAGGAGGATGTTATTGTTTGGAAGGAAACCCCTAATGGCCTCTTTACTACTAAATCAGCTTGGGAACTTGTGAGAAGTAGTGCTACTAAGGTGGTTTGGCATAAGCTTGTTTGGTTTCCTGGTTTTTTACCTAGGCACTCCTATACTACCTGGAGGTGCCTTATGGGAGGGCTCTCAACAAAGGACCAACTTATTAGAAGGAATATTGTAGTTGGGCAGAATTGCGTCCTATGTTTGGGGGGTTTGGAGAGTCATGCCCATCTATTTTTTGACTGTCCCTTTTCTAAAACCATATGGAATAGGGTTAGTTCTATGTGCTCTCATAGGGGGAAAGGACCCGCTAGCCTGTCTGACGTGGTTATTTGGGTGTCTCATGTGGTTTGTGCTAATGACAAGCTAGATGCTATTCCCAAGTTGGCTTTCTGTGTGACGGTTTATCATGTTTGGTGGGAGAGAAATCAACGCCTCTTTAGTAATCAATCAAGGACTTATGATAAAATTCTTCAAGATATCAAATTTGATGTAGTCACTAAAGGCTCTCACTGTCCGATCTTGGCTGCCCACACCCCTAGAAATCAATTTTTGGTAGAAATGTGGGGGATCCAAGTGCAGTGGGCAGCCTCGGCCCCCAAAGCTTGCTCTTGGCCGAAACCCCCTGCTCACTTGGTCACACTCCATTATGATGGGTCCCGAAGTGGAGATAGAGCTGCTTATGGGGGTCCTATTCGTAATACCACAGGAGATCCGGTCCTGGCTTATGTGGGTAAGGGTGTGGAGACTTCGGTTCTGAGAAAGGAGATGTTAGCCATTTACAGAGGGGTAGCACTATGTTTAGAGAGGAACCTTCGACATGTGTCAATCAGATCTGATTCGAAGTTGGCAGTTGAGATTATTACAGGTGTGTTCAACTGCCCTTGGAATGTATATGTTTTGAAGAACCAGATCACTTCTAGCCGGAACCAATGGACTCACTATGAAGTGAAGCATGTTTGGAGGGAATTGAACCAACCGGCAGATTTTATTGCTTCTATTGATTGTGGGGGTGGGGAAACAATTATGTATCCTCCTGAGTTCCAGGATGACCTGATGCGGCTGATCCATGATGATAGTTCAGGTATGGTCCAATTTAGGCCTCTGTGATTGGGTTAGGGGGTTATTTCCTTGTATTTCCAAGGGGTTTGTCCTCGGGGGTGTGGGGCCTCTTCCTCCTCCTTAGGTCTGCTTAAGGGGTGGAAGTAGGCTGCCTTCTTTTGTACCTTTCTTTCCTTCTTCTATACACACTCAACTTACCTATCGAAAAAAAAGGTATAGATCCGAAGGTCACAACCCTCAACATAGCATCCACACGTCTTATAAGAGATAAGGATACTTTTTAGAAAATTCCAAACCCAAAAAAGTAAAAAAAATGCCCCAAAATAACTCCAAACAACCCACCCGGTTTGGTTCTGGCCGAAAATGAACATATGTCAAAATAGGTACCCATTCGAAGGTCACGACCCTCAACATCGCATCACCTCATCTAATAAGAGATAAGGACACTTTTTAGAAAATCCCAAACCCAAAAAAGTAAAGAAATGCCCCCAAATAACCCCAAACGACCCACCCGGTCTGGTTTAAATAAAAAATGAACATATGTCGAAATAGGTATCGATTCGAAGGTCACTACCCTCAACATCGCATCCACATGTCTAATAATAGATAAGGACACTTTTTAGAAAATCCCAAACCCAAAAAAGTACAGAAATGCCCCCAAATAACCTCAAACGACCCACCCAGTTTGGTTTAAATCGAAAATGAACATATGTCAGAATAGGTATCGATTCGATGGTCACTACCCTCAACATCGCATCCACACGTCTACTAAGAGATAAGAATACTTGTTAGAAAATCCCAAACCCAAAAAAGTACAAGAATACCCCCTAATAACTACAAACGATCCACTCGGTCTGGTTCAGATAAAAAATGAACATATGCCGAAATAGGTATCGATTCGAAGGTCACTACCCTCAACATCGCATCAACACGTCTACTAAGAGATAAGGACACTTTTTAGAAAATCCCGAAACCAAAAAAGTACAGAAATGCCCCCAAATAACCCCAAACGACCCACTTGGTCTGGTTTAAACCGAAAATGAACATATGTTGAAATAGGTATCGATTCGAAGGTCACGACCTTCAACATCGCATTCACACGTCTCATAAGAGATAAGGACACTTTAAAGAAAATCCCAAACCCCAAAAAGTACAGAAATGTTCCCAAATAACCCCAAACGACCCACCCGGTCAAGTTTAAACCGAAAATGAACATATGTCGAAATAGGTATCGATTCGAAGGTCACTACCCTCAACATCGCATCCACATGTCTAATAATAGATAAGGGAACTTTTTAGAAAATCCCATACCCAAAAAAGTACAGAAAATCCCCTAAATAACCCCAAACGACCCACTCGGTCTAGTTTAAACAAAAAATGAACATATGTTGAAATAGGTATCGATTCGAAGGTCACGACCCTCAGTATCGCATCCACGGGTCTAATAAGAGATAAAGACACTTTTTAGAAAATCCCAAACCCAAAAAAATACAGAAATGCTCCCAAATAACCCCAAACGACCCACCCGATCTATTTTAAATAAAAAATGAACATATGTCGAAATAGGTATCGTTCGAAGGTCACTACCCTCAACATCGCATCCACATGTCTTATAAGAGACAATGACACTTTTTAGAAAATCTCAAACCCAAAAAAGTATAGAAATGCCTCCAAATAACCCCAAACGACGCACCCGGTCTGGTTTAAACCGAAAACAAACATATGTCAAAATAAGTATTGATTCAAAGGTCACTACCCTCAACATCGCATCCATATGTCTTATAAGAGATAAGGATACTTTTTAGAATATCCCAAACCCAAAAAAGTACAAAAAATGCCCAAAAATAACTCCAAACAACCCAGCTGGTTTAGTTCGGATCGAAAATGAACATATGTCGAAATTGGTATCCATTCGAAGGTCACGACCCTCAACATCGCACCCTCTTGTCTAATAAGAGATAAGGACACTTTTTAGAAAACCCTAAACCCAAAAAAGTATAAAAATGCCCCCAAATAACCCCAAACGACCCACCCGGTCTGGTTTAAACCGAAAATAAACATATGTCGAAATAGGTATCGATTTGAAGGTTAGGATCCTCAACATCGCATCCACACGTCTCATAAGAGATAAGGACACTTTAAAGAAAATCCCAAACCCTAAAAAGTACAGAAATATTCCCAAATAACCCCAAACGACCCACCCGATCAGGTTTAAACCGAAAAAGAACATATGTCGAAATAGGTATCGATTCGAAGGTCACTACCCTCAACATCTCATCCACACGTCTAATAAGAGATAAGGACACTTTTTAAAAAATCCCATACCCAAAAAAGGATAGAAATGTCCGCAAATAACCCCAAACGACCCATCCGGTTTGGTTTGAATAAAAAATGAACATATGTCGAAATAGGTATCGATTAGAAGGTCACGACCCTTAGCATCGCATCCACACGTCTAATAAGAAATAAGGACATTTTTTAAAAAATCCCAGATCCAAAAAAGTACAGAAATGCTCTCATATAACCCCAAACGACCCACCCGGTCTGGTTTAAATCAAAATTGAACATATGTCGAAATAGGTATCGATTCGAAGGTCACTACCCTCAACATCTCATCCACACGTCTTATAAGGGATAAGGGCACTTTTTAGAAAATCCCAAACCCAAAAAAGTGCAAAAATGCCCCCAAATAACCCCAACCGACCCACCCAGTTTGGTTTAAACCGAAAATGAACATATGTCGAAATAGGTATCGATCCGAAGGTCACTACCCTCAACATCGCATCCACACGTCTAATAAGAGATAAGGACACTTTTTTAGAAAATCTCAAACCCAAAATAGTACAGAAATGCCTACAAATAACCTCAAACGACCCTCTAGGTGTAGTTTAAACCGAAAAGAAACATATGTTGAAATAGATATCGATGCAAAGGTCACAACCATCAACATCGCATCCACACGTCTAATAAGAGATAAGGATAATTTTTATAAAATCGTAAACCCATAAAAATACAAAAAAGCCCCCAAATAACCCCAAACTACCTACCCAGTCTGGTTTAAACCGAAAATGAACATATGTTGAAATAGGTATCGATTTGAAGGCCACGACCCTCCACATCGCATCCACATGTCTAATAAGGAATAAGGACACTTTTGAGAAAATCGTAAACCCAATAAGGTATAGAAATGCTCCCAAATAACCACAAACGACCCACCCGTTCTGGTTCGGACCGAAAATGAATATATTTTGAAATAGGTATCGATTCGAAGGTTATGACCCTCAACATCGCATCCACACGTCTAATAAGAGATAAAGACACTTTTTAGAAAATTTCATACCCAAGAATGTACAAAAATGCCCCCAAATAACCCCAAACGACCCACCCGGTCTGGTTTAAACAAAAAATGAACATATGTCAAAATAGGTATCGATTCGAAGGTCACTGATCGTGTCGTTAACTGGTAAAAAATAAAACCCTAAACTAATCTAGCAAGTAGCAAGTAAGGGGTCAATCTACGGGGAACTGGAAGGCTAAATTACTAAGATGAAAGTGATGAAAATTAAAATACAATAAATCTGATTTTAAACTAAGAACAAAAGAAACAACTCTAAACTTACAACGCTGTGCAAATATGAGAGAAGACTATCTTTAGGGTTCGAATCCCCAATGGGTTGCTATTCAATTCAGTTGCATGCTTCGATTTATTATAACCACAGGCCTAATAATACCACAGAGTGTAGGGTTCCTCCTAGGTATGGACTATCTTGACGAGTACTATCGTCCTTCGTTTATAGGGCTTGGCACGCTTAGTTTGTTCAGCTATAATCCATCATCGGTACAACCACATAAGAACAAAATACCATTGCTTGAATGAAAAATAATGAATCATAGAAACAAAATTTTTCTACTAAATACATCAATTAAAATCATCCAAATAGGGATGGGGTCTCAACATCAAGCAATCAAGCATACAAACCAAAATTTTTAAATAACAAACACCATTAGTTCATCTACACCTAAAGATAGAAAGAACTTAGTCAATCATGGTGGAAGTCGACAAAAGGCAGGAATGGCGACAACGATCCATGAAGACGAAGCTGAAACGATGATCCTCCTCCTCTCCTTCTTGCCAAATCCAAGATCCAAAAATAAAACAAAAAACAAAAAAACAAAAGAAGAAAGATGAAATAAGAAGAA
This sequence comes from Telopea speciosissima, assembly GCF_018873765.1. Lineage (NCBI taxonomy): Eukaryota > Viridiplantae > Streptophyta > Magnoliopsida > Proteales > Proteaceae > Telopea > Telopea speciosissima. The sequence goes on from NW_025317375.1 coordinate 181,030, forward strand.
GAAGAGAAGAGGCGGCTAATGGCTATGGGAATTGAATGGGAATTCCTCCAATGGCAATCTGTCCGTGGGTTTATATATCTATCAGCTTTAAGAAAAGAATTAAAAAAGAGGTAAAGATAGGAAAGAGGTAGGATTAGATAGTCCGTGGGTGATTTTGAGTAGAAGAGATATAAGAGAGAGAGAGAGAGAAGTGGAATAGAACTAGGAAAGGTGGGAGATTAAGTGAATAAAATAAATTAAAAAAAGAGATAAGATAAGGTTTGGATTAGGAAACTAAGAGAGAGAGAAAGAGAGGGAGAGGGATTAGAGAAATAATCCGTAGTAGATGAGAGAAAGATATTAGAGAGGAGAGGGAATTTAATCTACATTATCAATTTGATCAATATTCTCTTTTTGAGAATATCTCTCTTTCTTGGCTCCGGGTGGCCCCAACCCGAGAATTAAAGTTGATCCAATTAATACTCCGGACGGTATGAGTCCAATATCGGATAGCTTTCGAAAATCTCCCAATTTTATGAAATTACGATTATGCCCTTGGGTCTTTAGTGAAACTTCTTCCCATCTCGCCCTTGATCGCATGTGAGTCGATCCATGGGTAGACTGGTGCCTGTGTAGCATTGAACTCCTCCAATCTGGTTTTCTCAATTTAGTCTTCAAAAATGCACTTTTTCTACAAATCTTTCAATATGCCAAAAATACCCCTATACCCTGAAAAAGACAAAAAATACCCAAGGTACCTCCATTCTAAGCAGATAAAATGCAGAATTAAATGAGATAATTTCACAAATAAATGTGCTCATCAAATACCCCCACACTTAGATTTTGCTAGCCCTCGAGCAAAAAGAAAATAAAGAAAACAACAAAATAAAATCTAACTCACTTTCGTAGGAATCACGGTTGCACTTAGCATGTGCAACAAGCCTTTAAACCCCTAGGTTACCCCTAGTGGACGAGTTTTGTCTCGTGAGTGTTTGCAGGGAATATACACACAAAATTTATGATGTAAGTTTAAATTTTGACAATGGTTAAGAAGCACACACCAAAACCGAAACTAAGATGCCCTACTTAAGATCAAGAAGACAAAGGTACCCCCATACTTGAGCTCTTTATTACCCAGTATTGATTCTAGCAACAGGCACACATCCTAATTAGGGAATCTTTCCATATCTTCCAAACACCAACTTACCTAAGGTAAGACCACTCATGACGTCGAGGGCACCAAGGACTTTAGGCTTCGGAGCATTTTTTACCATACAATTGTACCAAGGTAATGACATTTCTTCTCCTCTCTCTTCTTCTTTTTTTTTTTCACAATGAACTCCATTTGTTACTCCACTACTATTCCTCAAATGCCATGCAGGGTCACTACACAAGACACCCGAGCTACTTGGTAGCTTTGTTTCTTACATATATCCATAAGGATAGTGATGCTAAAGTTCTTTTTCAGAGATTTCACCCCAAGGAGTTTTGATCAAGTCACCTCGCTTCTTGAGGCGGAGTGCCCTGTCTAGCTCCAAGGAATTCAACTCTTGTTATTTTTTTATTTTTTTATTTTTTTATTACGTGATTCTCAAATCCGTGCAATGTTCTGACTTTTTAAGCTTTCTAGAAGGCTCATGTAATGAGCTTTAAGCCAACCACTCCCAAGCTAGATGGCTTTAGGGGATTGAGTGTGAAACACTCCTCGGGCATTCTCACTCGAACCAAAAAGGCTACAAGCCTGAACAGGATTCAAGAATACAAGTAATAATAACCTAACAGGCCACTCCTACCATTTTATGCGAGACTCCGGGCTTGTGGCCTAGATGCCCTGGTTACTAAGTTGAAGCAACAGGACTAAACTCTCATGAAATTTTATTTTATTTTTTTTTAATTTTATGCCATGCCAAAACTAAACTTGGTCTCAGCTGCTAACCAAAAGCTCAAAGAAACACAAAACAGCCAAGTGGTCTGTCCCTTCGGCAAGATGGGGCTCTTATTGTTTGAGTCAAAACCCACCTTAGGATACATACTAGCTACTGTCCTCTCAACAGGGTTTTCATTGCTTCAAATTAGGGTTCCTAAGTCTATTTCTCCCGCATTTCGCATCAAAGTAACAGAGAGACATGTAAAACTTACCAAAAGTCAAAAAATAAAAATCTGCCAATCGGTCTCACACCCCCCCCCCACACTTAAAGTATGCAGTGTCTTCAATGCATGCAGAAGAATAAAAACAGGGTTAAGTAAAGGAGTGTACCAGAAATCAGCAATATACGACAGAATAGTGCATCCAGCAAGCAGTAGTAGCTACCTAAAAAAAAAAACAAAAACAAACAAACACAAAAACAAAAGTACTAAAGAAAGAAAAAAAAAATAGTGGGTTGCCTCCCACAGAGCGCTAAGTTTAGAGTCTTCAGCCAGACTCAGACTGACTCATGGAGGGTCAAGGATCAATTCATACCAAGGAACCGATTTAGAAAAAGGTTGGGGAGATGTAACCAAAGGGGGAACCGGCTCAAACCTAACTATCCAAGGTGGCAGTTCTGAAGAGGGTGAAAAATCTAGCAAAGTATACACCTCTTCAGTGTATGCCTCAGACTCATCTCCATAGTACTGCAAAGGATCATCAATAAGCATGCGTGACGTGTGATCAACCACAACTTCATCTAATAAATCCAATGCAAAGCAATCCCCTTCTCTAAAGGACCCTAAGGATGCATTGAAGATGTTGAGCCTAAGCTTCTTATTCCCAAAAGAGATGTCCATGGCGCCCAATCTACAATTTATGCAAGCATTTGCAGTAGCTAAGAAGGGGCACCCTAAAATGATAGGGGGAAGTTTGGCTATGGTGGCTGTATCCATATCCAGGACAAGGAAGTCCACAGGAAAGTAAAATTCTTTCTTCACTAAAACATCTTCTAACAACCCACGAGATGTTTTGATTGAACGATCAGCCAACTGAAGGATGACCTCAGTGGGTTTCAAATTTCCTAAACCAAATCTATCATAGAATGATCTAGGTAAAATATTCACACTAGCCCCTAAATCAAGTAGTGCCCTACTTATGGAGAGATCTCCAATGATGCAAGAAATAAGAGGCGCACCTGGGTCCTTAAGCTTAGGGGGTAGGTGGCTGGAAATTACTGAACTAACCTGTTCAGTCAAATGGATGGTCTTAGGGATTTGAGTTCTCAACTTACGCTTTTGGGTACAGAGATCTTTCAAAAACTTAGCATAAGCAGGAAGGGGAGATTGATGCGAACTTGTTGGAACAAGTCGATCAACTCTTGCATCCTTTCACCCTGTTTACCCAAATAGTCTGGGGCTGATGTCTGAAAGGCTTGGGAAAAAGGGACCTTTGGAATGTAAGAGTCAGGTGATAGTCCCTCCACATAGGAATGTGCAGCCCCTTCCTTGGGAACTGATGAGTGGGTTTCACAGGTGGTGTTTTAATAATGGAATCATGTGTGTCTTCATCACCACCGAATTTCTCTTGGGTTGACTCAGCCTCTCCTTAACCTTGAGAACTAGTGGGCAGCGTCCCATTAGTGCCTAAGGGTGCATCAGGTTTTTCCACTCTTTTGCTGCTCCTTAGGACTGTAACCGACTGGACTTGATCTTTCCCTCGACCCGTTTGACTATTTGGGTTACCTATTGGCTGACTTGGCAATTGGGCAATTTCCCTCCTACTTATAGCATTGGCTAGCTGACCCAGTTGATTTTCTAGCTTATTAATGGACTGAGTATGTGAGTGAAGCAGTTGTGTGTTCTGCTTGAGTCCACTTAATGCTTTTAGTACCTTTTCCTCAAAGGATTGATTCTGTTGGGGTTGAGGATATGGTGATTGTCCACCCATATAGGCATTGGTTTGAACATTAATTGGTGGCATATATGGTGGATTTGGAGGGTTAGTAGGTACTGAGTTTCTCCATGAAAAGTCTGGGTGGTTCCGCCATCCCGGGTTATAAGTATTGGAAAAGGAATCATTACCTAGTGTAGGGAAACTTTGAGCCGTTTGCATCTGTTCCTGAACAAACTCAGGGTATTGTGTAGCCGAAGGGCAGTTTGTCACATAGTGACTAGGGCTAGTGTTTGAGTTAAAATAAAACCGCAAGCGTACGGGTCAATCGCAGCTACGGGTCAAACACGAGGAGATATACGCCACTCTATTTAACTAACTTAAAAGTAATGCAAAGTGAACCAAATTAAAGTGTTAAATTAAACTAATTAAACTAACGAAAATGAATGCATCCTAACTCATAAGCATCTAACAAAATTAAGGGATTAAATCGGCGTCCTAACACATGAGCATCTAACCTATCAAACTAAAGCGAATTGAAAGGAATAAACATACAGCCACACATACTAACCATATAAAAAGAAATAAGGGAATAAAAATGCATCCATAAACCACAACCATATAAAATTAAAATAAAAGAAATAGAGGGGGAAGAAGAAGAAGATAGAGAGAGATAGAGGAGATGGAAGATGAGATTGAGAGTTTAGATAGTAAAACCTGGATGTGCTTGCATGAATGTAATTGAAAAGCTTGAATACTTGCATAAACTTACCATGACCTCCTCTTCTAAATCTTCAAGTCTTGTCATCAACTTAAGAACTTAGACTAGAAGGCTTAAAACCTAAACTAGAATTAAGAAATTACAACCCAATTGAAGACTTAAATTGAAATTAAAGCATAAACTAAACCTATTATAACCATTAACTAAAAATCATAAAAGCAAACTAGAACTTAGAAAAGCCAAAAATCACAAATTAGAAGGAGAAGAAGATAAGAAATTTCACTAAGTGAATGAGCCATTTCTACAAGAGAGGTAGGGGTATTTATAGGTGGAAGAGAGGAGAAGAGAGAAGATGGAAGTGTAGGAGAAATATTCCCTAAGAAAAGAGAATATTCTCTTATCTTTCCTCTTTTACAATGCCATGAATCCTAAGAAAAAAAAAAAAAAAAAAGAAAGAAGAAGAAGAGAAGATTGTTTACATAGACCTTCTATTTCTAGAAAAATAAACTTCCAATTCTAACAAGTGCTTCCTTTTCTTTGTAGATATCTTCTCCAAGCAATAAAATCAAAGCATCTTTGATTTTTCAACCTTCCATAGATGAGAAAATATAAATCTATCCCAAGTAGAATTCCAGAAGTGCCCTTGAGAAGTTGGAGGAGAGAGAGAGAGTAAGGGTGATGACTAGGATTCCTTCAAGAATAAATAAAATACCCATTCTGTCCTTCAGAAAACGTGGAGCATGGGGTGCTTATATAGGTCTCACCATTGTGTTCCTTGTGAAAAATCACCCAAAATAGACCCAAATTTCATCCAATTCGGAGTTGGGGAGCCCAAGATATCTCAAGTTGAAGTTGGACTGTCCAGAGCCTTCCAAATAGAATCTTTAGGGTACAGTTAAGTAACTTCTGATAATTGCGTTAAGGCCCCTGAAATCTGAACTTCCGCTTCACTTTGTCCCCGTCTGACTGTCAATAATTATAAATAAACCTCTGCAGACCATTTTCACGCGTCGTTACGGAAACGGCCATAACTTCTTCGTTTCAACTCGGAATTAAGTGCCGTTTGAACCATTGCGAAGCTGACTCGATGGGCTATGTATCCATTTACACTTCTAAAAAGCTTAAAAACATCTCCTTAGCATCATCTCTTCCATTTTCACAATAATTCACCTAAACCCTGAAAAGCACAAAAAAGCACCGAGTAACTCTGTCCAATGTGGTAAAATGTATGTTTCATGCCCTAAGATTTCACACATAAATGTGCTCATCAGATTCCCCCACACTTGAACGTTACTTGTCCTCAAGTAATGCAAAAGATAAACTAACTTAGAATGCAAAAAAAAATCCTAACTCACTTTCGTAGGAATCACTGTTGCACTTAGCATGTGCAACAAGCCTTTCAACCCCTAGGTTACCCCTAGTGGACGAGTTGTGTCTCGTGGGTGTTTGCAGTGAATATACACCCAAAATTCAATAAATCAAAAAGAATGATGTAAATTTTTCTCATGGCATAAGTAAGATAGGGCATACAATCTCAAAGAAATACTCAACTAAAGATTAAGGAGCCAAAGGTTCCCCCACACTTGAATTTTATCACCCCACATCAATTCAAGTAACAAGCATGCATCAAGGTCAAGGGATCTCCTCATATTTTCTAAACACTACTCACCTTCAAGTAAACCACTCATAGCACTGATGGAACCAAAGATTTAAGCATTGAGTATTTTTTTACCATACTTTCTTTTCCAGGCATTAAGGCAAAAGCTTTTTTTTTTTCTTTCTCAACAACAAACTCTTTTTCTACTCTACTACTGTTCTCTGAATGACATGGTGGAGCATACACCAGACACCCAAATACTTGGTAGCTTTGCTTTTTGCATGTATCCATAAGACATTGAGACATTGATGCAAGAGGTTTTTTTTTTTTTTTTTGAGTTTCCTTCCAAGGAATTTCGATCAAGTCACCCTGCTTCATGAGGCACAGTGCCCTGTCTAGTCCCAAGGAATTCCACTTTTCTTTTTGTTTCTCTCTCTCTTTTTTTTTTTTTTTTTTTTTTTTTTCATTCACTTTCACTTTCATGCCTTGCCACAAACAAATTGGTCTCAACTACTAGCCAAAAGATCAAAGGGGTCCATAAACACATAGAAGAATCTAACCATCACATGAAGTAGCACTCATATTTTCAAATTCAATCCCCATCACTAGATACAAATCAACTACCATCCTTGAAAAGGGATTTTTTTATTATTTCGCATGCTAGGAAGGCACCTAATTCCCTCTCACTCTCGCTTTGCAAATCGAAGAGACTTATACACATAACCAAAAACTATCACCACAATCAAAATTCACAATTAAAGTCCAACACACCCCCCCTCCACACTTAATTCATGCAGTGTCCTCAATGCATGTAGAAAAGAAAGAATAAGGACAAGGGAGGGGATACATACCAGGATATCAGGGGTCAAGGTAAAGAGGCTCATGGAGATTCATGACCTCTTCTTCAACTAGAGTAGGCATCTCTATGTACGGCTTCAATCTTTGGCCATTGACCTTGAAAGTAGCTCCTGTACTTGGATTGAGGACTTCAACAGCCTCATGAGGATAAACTTTTTGAACAATATAGGGGCCATCCCATCTAAAACGCAACTTACCTGGAAAGGTATGCAAACGAGAATTGTACAACAAAACATTCTGGCCTACCTCAAAAGATTTTCTCAAAATGTGCCTATCATGGAAAGCCTTGGTTTTTTCCTTGTAAATTCGGGCATTCTCATATGCCTCATTCCTAAGCTGTTCCAACTCAGATAGTTGGAGTCTCCTATGGGCACCTGCAGTGCGTAGGTCAAAGTTAAGCTTCTTGATAGCCCAAAAGGCCTTGTGCTCAATCTTTACAGGTAAGTGACATGCCTTTCCATACACCAAACGATATGAAGATTGACCAAGAACGGTCTTAAAGGCTGTCCTATGGGCCCACAATGCATCTACCAACCGGTTAGACCAATCCTTACGGTTCGGGTTGATGGTTTTCTCAAGAATTTGCTTGATCTGCCTATTTGAAACCTCAACCTAGCCACTGGTCTGGGGATGGTAGGGTGTGGCCAACTTATGGACGACACCATACCTTTTCATGAGGGCCTCAAAAGGCCGATTACAAAAATGCTTGCCCCGATCACTAATAATAGCCCGGGGAGTACCAAAACGGGAGAAGATGTTCTCCTTCAGAAATTTCACAACCACCTTGTGGTCATTGGTCTTACAAGCAACTGCCTCAATCCATTTAGACACATAGTCCACAGCAAGTAATATGTACAGGTTACCAAAAGAGTTAGGGAAAGGCCCCATGAAATCAATACCCCATACATCAAACACCTCAACCACCAGAATTGGGTTGAGGGACATCATATTTCTCTTAGTAAGACGTCCTAAGGATTGGCATGAAGAACATGCCCTGCAATAAGTAAAAGCGTCTTTAAACAGACTAGGCCAATAAAATCCACACTGTAAAACTTTGGCCGCAGTCTTATTAGGCCCAAAATGGCCTCCACAAGCTTGATCATGGCAAAAAGATAAGACAGATTGTTACTCATGATCAGGGACACATCTCCGGATTACTTGATTCGGGCAGGTCTTAAAAAGATAAGGATCATTCCAAAAGAAATACTTAACTTGTGAAA